>NW_026292811.1:0-38763 GCF_023091745.1 Budorcas taxicolor | reverse complement strand
TTATATTGTTAGATTAATCATGTTTCCATCATGACATGCAATGGTAATTCTCATTTATTTTTTTGTCTGGCTATTGATTGTGAAAACTGATGAACATCTTTTACTATTATGATTATGTAGCTACTATTTGCTTAATACCATTGTATCATGATTGGTCAACAAAAAATAAACGAACTCTGTATCACTAAAACTACCATTTCAATGATCCAACAGATGTTCCAATGGATGATCCACTGGATCATCAAAAAAGCAAGAGAGTTCCAGAAAAACATCTACTTCTGCTTTATTGACTATGCCAAAGCCTCTGTCTGAGCGGAACTCAACAACTCTGGAAAATTCTTAAAGAGATGGGAATACCAAACCAGCTTACTTGCCTCTTGAGAAATCTGTATGCAGGTCAGGAAATAACAGTTAGAACAGGACATAGAACAACAGACTGGTTCCAAATAGGGAAAGGAGTACGTCAAGGCTGTATATTGTCACCCTGCTTATTTAACTTATATGCAGAGTGCAGCATGAGAAACGCTGGGGTGGATGAAGCACAAGCTGGAATCAAGATTGCCAGGAGAAATATCAATAACCACAGATGTGCAGATGACACCACCTTGATGGCAGAAAGTGAAGAAGAACTGAAGAGCTTCTTGATGAAAGTGAAAGAGGAGAGTGAAAAAGTTGACTTAAAACTCAACATTCAGAAAACTTCTGGTCCCATCACTTCATGGCAAATAGATAGCGAGAAAGTGGAAACAGTGTCAGATTTTATATTTTGGGGCTCCAAAATCACTGCAGATGGTGACTGCAGCCATGAAATGAAAAGATGCTTGCTCCTTGGAAGAAAAGCTATGACCAACCTAGACAGCATATTAAGAGGCAGAGACATTACTTTACCAACAAAAGTCCATCTAGTCAAAGCCATGGTTTTTCCAATGGTCACGTATGGATGTGAGACTTGGACTATAAAGAAAGCTGAGCACCGAGGAACTGATGCTTTTGAACTGTGGCGTTGGAGAAAACGCTTGAGAGTCCACTGGGCTGCAAGGAGATCCAGCCAGTCCATCCTAAAGGAGATCAGTCCTGGGTGTTCATTGGAAGGACTGATTTTGAAGCTGAAACGCCAATACTTTGGCCACTTTATGCAAAGAACTGACTCATTTGAAAAGCCTCTGATGCTGGGAAAGATTTGAAGGCAGGAGGAGAAGGGGAAGACAGAGGATGAGATAGTTGGATGGCATCATTGACTCAATGGCCATGCGTTTGAGTAAACTCCTAGAGTTGGTGATGGACAGGGAGGCCTGGTTTGCTGTAGTCCATGGGGTCGCAAAGAGTCAGACACGACTGAGTGACTGAACTGAACTGAAAACTACCATTTAATAGGAAAATTTGTAATCACTACTTAAAATCCAGATGCATATCAGAATTATCTTGGAATTTTTTGAAAAACACAAATGCCCAGGAATTGCTTTTTCTCTCCAAAGCTCCAGATATGTTTCTAATGAGCAGCCATGTTTAAAAACAACTGGACTATATGATCATCTGTCACCTTTACCTAGTTAGTTTCACCTTTTCTATTTCATATTCAGTGTCCTCGTTTCATTTAGTTTACATTTTCCAATTTCTACATCCCTTTTCTTGTTGTTGTTCTTTCTTACACTATCAGGCATAGTAGAAAAGCTTTTGTATACATTTATATATAGAATGTATTTTTTATATATATATATATATACACAATAAAATACATAAATTTTTGCCAAGCTAAAAAATTTATGACGTTTTGATTCCACTTCCTTGACTTAGTATGAATAGGATGCTAGATTTCTAATTTATATTCAGTCAAAGCTTTGATATAGTTCCACGTATGTTGACATCTAGTATTACTGCTAAAATCTAGAAAATTAATTATCTTAGTAATTAAAAAAAATTGCATGAGGTTTAAAACTTCTAATCCAATTCTGAGTATATAAATACCATCCTGTTTTTTTTTTTTTTTTTTAAAAAGGTATTAACATGTGATACAATATTGTTAACAAAGGTGCAGATTTTGTTCCAATTTTACAAAGTGTTATGCTATATTCATTATTTTTTCATACCTTATTTGCCTCTACATTTTATTGAATCGCATAGAGAAGTTTCAGCTGCATGGAAGAAATTGCGATAAACTGTTCACTTTTATCCTATTACAAATATCTTCTATTTCCTTGTTATGGCTTCTTAGATACACCCATCATTTAAAAGTGCACATTTAATTTCCAAATACATGGGATTTTTAAAATATCTTTGATACTAATCTCTCATTTATATTAATTTCTCATTTAAATGCTCTCTTCTCTGCAAACACCCTCTGTGCTTTTTCAGTCTTCTAACTTTATCAAGGCTTTCAATGGCTAAGTCAAAGGTCTTTCTTGGTAAATGTCACAGTCACTTGAAAATAATGTGTGTTATTTTCAACCAGCTTTTGATATTGATCCCTAACATAATTCCACAATGATAAGAGCAAAGACTCTGTGTGACTTCAATAGCTTTACACCAGGAAGTTTCTGAACTGTCCTATCTCCCTGGACATATTCCAGTGTCTCCTACTTGTGGGGTCTTGAGTAGAATTTGTATCCTACTGTTGTTTGAAAATTGTATAAATCTTACATTAATTATGTTGAATTGGTTCATAGTGCTTTTCAGGTATACTGTATCTTTCTCTTCTCTATATACTCATTCTATTAATTTTTGAGAGCATGATATTGAAAGTCAACTAAAAATCTTAATTTATCTACTTAAAAAGAAATTCCTTCTCCAGAGGGTCTTCTGGACCCAGGATCAAAGCTGGATCTGCCTGCACCCTTGCCATCTGAGCCACAGGGAAGTCCCCTTAAAAAGAATAACTGTAATATACAGTAGAACTATATATAACTTTGTTCTGTGTTTTCCAAGTCTCCGGTAAGTGTATTATATTTTCAAAATTAAAAAATAGTATAAATTAAAGAAAATATGCAAGAGTACAGCCAGCAAGGAAAGAAACCAAGTTAGAACCTCTTGACATATATCCACTTATTACATCTTTTAGGAAATACCTATTTTTTAACTAAAACTGAAACTGGACCCCAAAAAAGGCCTTTGAAGAAAACTAAGAATAGTAAGCAGATTTCTTCCTGTTAATATTTATTGACTGTTCCCTTCAAAAATTTTACCCTATAAGGATTATCCAGCCAGGAAAACTAGGCATATCCATGTGGTACAGCCCTTGAGAGAGAAGAGTAAAAACAGACTCCAGCCCTTGGGTTCCTCTGCCTCAGGAATTCTGAGTAAAGCAGAGGTCCTTATAGATAGCAGCACTTTCATTCATTCAGGCCATATTACCTACAAAGTGAGCTGGACGCACATGCCACAGAGCATGGGAAAGTGACCACAGAAGTTTCAGCCTGAAGTGGAACTGGGGGAGGGAATGGAGACTCTTGCACACATGCCCCCAGGAAGTAAGCTGAGGTGCCGAGAGGCTGCTTCCCTAAATGCCTGCTTTACCAGATGGCCAATGAACTCACTGCCTGGAAGCTGAATAGATGCCCCCTCTTCCTACTCTCTGTCCATAAATAGAACCTCCCCAAATCCTCAACTGACTTCCTGAATTGCAAGTCTTCTGCTATTCCCCAATAAACTCAATTTCTGGTCATTTGAGCTTGCCTCAGTTTACTTCCTTTCTTCGGTTGACACTACAAATAAGTAAGAGATGTGCCAATATCTGCATGCTTTCCCAGGGATGCATGTGGGCACTATGAAGCGGCCATGAACTCAACAGCAAGTGGGCATGATGGACTCACCTTCATGAGCCAATGCGCATAGCCATCAAAGATAGATACTATTATCCTACATGAGAAATCTTAACCTGTGAGCCAGGGTAAGAGTCCCAACCTCTTCAGTTAGTGGAGGAGATGGACCGGAATCCACAGTCTAGGACTAGAGTCTGCGCTGACCACTCACGGAGACAGGATTCCTGCATTCGTCATAAACACAGGGACACAGTACTGCAACATCAGGAGGGCACATCCATGGAAGGTTTAATGTGCATTGGGGGCATGCAAAGTGAGCAGCCTATTATGATACAGATTAGGTCCTCTGAGAGAGAAAATGCAGACACTGATGGTAAAGGAAGGTTTCTGAGGAGTGACATCTTATTCTGGAAGAGAGTAAAACGAACTAGGAAGTAACAGTTCAGGAGCAGAAGCAGGAGCACTCACTCAGCCCCAGGGACCGACAGAGAAACGGAGAAGCACTTCTGCATGTGAAGAATGGGATATGGAGGAACAAAAAGGGAGAAGCATGAGCGTGTTGAAACAGGAGGCAGGTCAGGGAGGTCCAAGCAATCTGGTTTTCACTCTGACAGAAAAATCACTGAGAAGTTTTATGTAGGAAAACGATACAGTCAAATGCACATCACAGGTCTCTCAACTGCCGGCACTGGTACTGGATACTCTGTTGGGGGAGGGGCCCCGTGAAGTGCTTGACTGTCTCCACTCACTAGATGCCAGCTGCACCCCTCCCCACAATGTGGTGACCAAATGTGTCCTCAGACACTGCCAGTCATACACTGCACTGAGAACCACAGTTCAGGAGCCAAGGCTGAAGACCCAAGACTATAATCGACAAGGTGGGTGTGATAAGAAGGCGAGTGACAGCTGAGCTGAAAGGTGATTCTTCCTGATTCCTCTCATATAATGTGGCTGCACAACCTAGGCATCCATTTCCACACAGAATGCTCCAAGCGCACCTTGTGCAAACTCCTCTCCACCTCTCAAACCCGCGTCACCCACCAGTGTCTATTTATTTATTTTTTGAAATATTTATTTATTTTTAGGATTCATTTTCTTTACATTACTCTATTGGTTTTGCGATACATCAACATGAATCCGCCATGGGTGTACACCTGTTCCCCATCCTGAACCCCCCCTCCCACCTCTCTCCCTGTACCATCCCTCTGGGTCATCCCAGTGCACCAGCCCCAAGCATCCTGTATCACGCATCGAACCTGAACAGGCACTGATTTTAAATTTCTTCAATCCATTCTCCATTCTGCCATCAGAATATTTTTTTTAAAATAAATGCCAATCTGTTTATGGCTTAACTACTCAAAATTATTTAAAAGCATCAGCAGGATTACACAAATGTCCTTGTTTACACATCTGGACTCCTTTCTACCCATCAGTCCCCCAGCTACAGTCCAGAACCACCTGTTCTGGATGCATGGTCAATCTGCATCTCCATGCAGAGCATCCACACACTTCTCCTTTTACAGACAGTCCCAGTGGTCAACTCCTTGAGGACCCTCAGGTCCAGACCCGAGTACTATCTCCTGAGCTACAAGGAGACTCAGTCAACTCTCCCTCTTGCTCCCCTACTGTGCATGCCTCGATTGGGGATCCCAAATACAACAATGGCATATATCGAATATTTACATATTGTGCAAAATAGTTTACTTGTTTTCATGCTTTCTTCTTACTCCTAATACTATATTATTCCTCATTTTACAGAAGGAACAAACGGTGAGAAATGAAGCCATTTACACAGCAAAGTCTTCATAGTTAAGTGGAAAATTCAGGGCTTAACTCTAGGGTAGTCTGATTAGCAGCTACTTCAACCACTAAGCTCTAATAATTTGTTTCTATGTTTTACTTGGAGAAATCAATGGCACCGCACTCCAGTACTCTTGCCTGGCAAATCCCATGGATGGAGGAGCCTGGTAGGCTGCAGTCCATGGGGTTGCTAAGAGTCAGACACAACTGAGCAACTTCCCTTTCACTTCTCACTTTCATGCACTGGAGAAAGAAATGACAACCCACTCCAGTGTTCTTGCCTGGAGAATCCCAGGGAAGGGGTAGCCTGGTGGGCTACCGTCTATGGGGTCACACAGAGTCGGACACGACTGAAGTGACTTAGCAGCAGCGGCATGTTTTACTTAAGTCAGTTCAAGTCAGTTGAGAATAGAGGCTTTCTTTTAATCTGTATGTCCCTGGTAACTAGGGGTGGGGTAAGAGAAAACAGGAGAAGCTGAAAAAGCAAATGGAAGTCCTTGTTATATATCAAGACCCTGACGTAAATGAAGAGGATCCATGTATAAAATAAATAAGCTACAAGGATATAATGATCAACACAAGGCATATAGCCAATACTTTATAATAACTATAAATGGAATATAACCTTTAAAAACCATACACCACTATGTTGTACACTTGAAATCAATTAAATATTATATATCAATTATATCTCAATAAAAATTAATAAATTAGAACAGAAAATCAGTAGATATCTTGGTGTTCTTACAAAATATGTCTTAGAAACACATACTTTTTTTTTTCAGTTCTGTTCAATTCTGGACACTAAAGTTCAAGGTGCCAGCATGGGCTCCTTATCTGGTGAGAGCCCTCTTCTTCCTGACTATTGGTTGGTGCCTTCTGCCTGAGTCCTCACATTAAGATACTAATCCCATTTGCAGCAACATAGATGGAGCTAGAAATTATCATTCTGTGTGAAATAAGTCAGACAGAGAAAGAACTATCACGTATATGCTAAATTTAAAAAGAATTGAAACAAATGAACTTATTCATGAAACAGAAACAGACTCACAGCCTTAGAGAATGAACTTAAGGTTATCACAGGGGATGTGTCAGGGGGAAGGGATAGTTAGGGAATTTGGAAGAGACCTGTACACACACGCACAAAGCTTACTTTCCTGCACCTCTGGAGGGGTCTGCACACCAGCCTTCCATGTCTTTCGGTTTTGTGTCCGTAGTGCCAGTGTTGGAGTTTGAACTTTTCGAGACACTCCCAACTGCTGGCTTCACGGAGTGTCCCTGGAAGGGCTGGGCTTCCAAAGACAAGGGATATTTTTCTTTCTCAGTTGACAAACCAAGGAAAGGATGTTTTCTGGGTCCCTGGGGACAGCAGGCACCCCAGAAGTGGTGGCCCCGTGTCCCAGCATGCAGGGGCCGGGTTGTTGCCACCCCCTCCTCCTCTCTCCCTGGAGGAGCCAGTGGCCCGGCCTGCCTTGGCCTCCGCATGGCCTTGGGTAGCTCTCACTGCTTACACCAGGTTCACCCGCATTCAGCGGCAGATTCATTTGACCTCCACAACCTGGAAGGAAGCTGGGTAAAGTGTCATTTCTACTACCCAGAAGAGGAAACAGGTGACTGGCCCCAGGTCACATGGCCCATTCATGCCAGCACCCAAAGCCTGGTCTCCAGCTCTCATTCCTTGAACGTCGTTCAGCTTCTCTAGCCAAGAAGGAGGACTCCCTGGATGAGCGGGTGTTTGGGGCAGGGGCTGCCTTGTGTGCCCAGGCTTCTTGCTCAGCAGCAGGCTAGCCCTTCACTGGGTATCTCAGAGCTGGGAGGCACTGTAGAGACCACTAGCTCCGGATCAGCGCCCCAAGGCGGCCAGGCTGGCCAGCGAGACCCAGCAGACCGTGTCATTTCCAGCCCTCCTGCACCTGTCTTCTCCTACTGGTGTCGGGGGTTGCACCTCCTTCCTCTGGGAGCGGCAACAGCTCTGGTGCGCAGCGAAGACAAGATTCCTCTGGCAGGCACTGACCCTCCCTGGTCCCCTGAGGTCCTGCTGGATGGGAGGCGCTCGCAGTCGGACGTGCACCTAAAGGGAACCAGGTGGTACCTCACTCGCTCCAGAGTTCCCGCGCTACTCCCCTGTTCGCTGTTCCCCGGAGGGAAGCCGGCCGGGTTCAACCCCCTGCCCCGCCAGCCCTAAGTCCGAGCGCGCCTCTGAAGCCTTGGTTTCTTCGGAGCCCTGAGCGCTGCGTGTGCAGAAGGGATCCCGGCTCTTCTTTCTGGAGGGGCGGGCTTTGCACGCGGCGTGCCCGCAGTTTTCCGCGCCCCGCAAGCTCCTGGGGAGAGCTGTGGCTCCGGACCCAAGATGCGCGCCTGCCCGCCCGCTTCTCAGCTGGGTTTCCCATGGTCCAGCCTGTCGGCGGGCAGAGAGAAGGCTCGACCCGGAGCACCCCACTCCCGGTCGGGCACACGCGGGAGGGGGCGGCCCAGCGGGCTGATTAGACAGGATCCAAGCAGGAAGTCTTGGTCCCCACCCTGGGCGGCCGACCCACTCCACGCGGCCTGGGCACCTGTACGCCCGTCCATCCATCCGTGTGTCCCTCGGTGCGGCGACCCCGGGAGGCCAGGATGGGGACCGGGGAGGCTCCGTCCGCGACGCCCCCACCCGCAGGCCAATCTGAGGCGGCAGGCGGGGCGGCTGCGCGCGCGCGGCCCAAGATAAGAGGCCAGGTGAGCCTACCTGCGCCGCGGGCGGGACGCGGGGCAGCGCGGAGCGGACCGGAGGCGCGGCGGTCTGGCGGCATGTCAGATAGAAGGAAGAGCTGGGCCCCTCTGTCCAGGTGAGCCGGGGTCCTGACTGCTCCTGGGGCCACAGGCTCGGTTTCACACCGTGCAGCCCCCGGGGTTCCGGCTCTCCTTACTCCTTGTGGACGCTGGCCCGAGCAGGCTGCCTGCGGAGGGCTGTCTAGCCCGGAGAGGCCTCTCTGGGCGCTGGGGAGGCGTTCAGGAGGTAAACGGTCAATTTTCAGCTTCTGAGCTGCCCCTGACTGCTTGTCTTTCTCTGAAAAGTCTGAGAGGCCCCTCCCAGGAAGAGGCGGCCACACTGCCTAGCAGGGTCAGTGAGTAGGCCGAGCAGGCAGGTACCCTCCCAGGGATGGGGCTCAGGTTCTGGGCGCAGCGTTTCGGGGTGCTGTCAGCGCTGGGGAACTTCATGCTTGGCGCTCTCCCTCTCTGTGCTTCGGTCTTCACTCACGAGTGGGGCCTTCAAAGGGTCCAGGGACTGGGTGTCTCATCTTCGTCTTCTGAACATCTAGTCAGGGTCAGAGAAGCCTGGGGGTGGGTGTCCAGGAGGCAGCACCTTCATGTGATTGGTGACTCCTGAACTCTGCCTGGCGTACCCCCAAGAGCATCTCCTGACCCCCTGACACCACCCCCAGAAGACTGAGGCCCATGTAGTGGATGGGCAGGAGCTGCGTAGGCCCCTACTCCTTGACCCGAGGGCTCTCGCTGGTAGAAATTGGCCCCAGGCGGGCGTTTGGGTGGTGAGGCCAGGCTGACTCTGCAGGTGTGGGCAGACCCTCCCATCTGGACCTTGACCCTCCCCTCTCCCCCACCCTCTAGGGACACCCCCCCCCCCATGGCAGCACCTCCCCCACCAGGGCTGAGGTCCCCCTGGACTCTCTGTCCTCACTTCTCTACAGCAGAGGCCTGTGGGGTCTGGAGAGGGGAGGATACCCCCCAAGAAAGGAGATGCTTGGTGCTCTGGACGCAGGCCCAGCATCTCAGAGCCCAGTCACACCCAGGGAGGGTCTGTGCAGAGGGTGGGGCTGGTAGTCAAGGTCTTGGACTCGGTGTGTGGGTCTGATGCGTGAGTGTCTGTGTTTCCAAGCGGGGCCTGTCTGTGTTCGGGTGTGTGTGGGTCTTGCGTAGTGCGGAGAAGTCTGGGTGGGTGGGAGGTTCTGACGTCGCCATTTGGGCCTTGGGCGTTCGCGTCCTCTCAGACCTACATTGAGCATGACGGTGCAGGGCTGGTCTTTGCTGGCCCTCTGCTCAGAGGCCCTGGGCTCCAGTGGCTGCACGGGTGGGCTCTAGTGCCCTGGGGAAGCTGCCCTGCCTCCCCAGGGCCCTGGGCTGCCGCAGCTGTTGCCAATGCTCGCCCAGGAGGCAGCTGGAGCCAGGACCCTCTGCCCCGCTCCCGGGAACAAGCCCCAGCTGGCAGAGGGAAGGGCTGTGAGTCACTGTCAAACGAGATTCCTAGGAGATGGTGGGGGGTGTTGAGGAGGGGGTGAGGAGTGTGGCTCCAGGCAGGGCCCAGGTGGGCAGTGGAGGGCCAGTGGGCCCCCCATCCTTGGCGCCAGATCAAAATGCAGATGCCCAGCCCTGGATGGTGGGTCGGGTGCCCAGGACAGAGCGAGGGGTTAATCATTTCCCCACCTGGCCTCCTGCAGCCCTGCCACCTCCCAAGACGCCTGGTTCTCCCTGGCACCTCTCCCTAGACCGTCAGGGCTGGAGCGGACCTCACTGACCATCAACAGTGGCCCCTTGCATGAGGAGGCCGGCTCCCCTCGGGCAGCACACTGGCCCCGGGTCAGAGGGCCTAGTGTCAGGCCTGCACCCGCTCTTCCCCTCCCAAGGGCTGCATGACCTGCCCTTTGAACCTGGGCCTCCACGGAATGCCCTGGGGCAGCCTCTGTGCCCTCCCCTGTTAACCCTTCCCAGGCAGCTGAGCCTTGACCTATCACACAGCAGATTTCTGTGTGCCAATTCCCTTAGGAAAGAAAGGTTCTGCTGGTCAACCGGCCCGCAGGGACACCCCTGCCCTCAGCTGCTGACCATGGGCACGGCAGACTCAGGAAGAAGGGCCTGGGGAGGGAGCCAAACTGACTCTCCCCTGCACAGTGGGCAGGGAGTTTCCCAAACCACAGAAGGGAAGAGAAGATCCCTTTGTCTAAGGATGGAGCATGGGTGCTGGCAGGCCTGCCTGGAGCGGAGAGGGCTGTGTGTCCAAGTGCCAGCTAGGTGGTGAGGGCAGCGGGGGTGGCTGCTGGGGCTTCAGTTGGTGGCCATGGCTCGAAACCCCCGGGTGCTGGCGTGCACTGACCCTGGCGCTCTAAAGGACAAGCCGTTGGCCGCTGGGTCTCCCCAAACCTGCTTCCCTAGTCTGCACCAGAGCTCAAGCTGACCTGGGGAATCCCAGGCACCCCACTCCCTCTGACTGCTCAGCTCCTGGGCTCCTGAGAAGGTGGAGCCTCCCTGGGCATCCTTCCTGGCACTGGGCCTGTGGTTAACAGGCTGCCCTCGCCGGGAACCTCGGCTCCTTCTTTTACTGGCCATCCTGCCGTGGGTACCTTGTTGATCCTGTGAGCCTTGGAAGCCTCATCTGCAGAATGGAGGTGACCCCCCCCCCCTGCATTCCTCAAGGTTGTGGGGGCCTCTTGTCAGTGGCGCTTGTGAGCACCCGGTGCTGTCTAGGCACATGTCAGAGCCCTACCTGCTCTGTTTATTGGTTTACTGGTCACTGTATTCACCAAACGCGTGTGCTTCTGAGTGCTGAGCACTGCTCTGGGCCCTTTGCTGTTGTTCAGTCCCTCGGTCATGTCTTCGCAACCCCATGGACCACAGCAGGCCAGGCTTCCCTGCCCATCACCAACTCCAGAGCTTACTCAAACTCATGTCCGTTGAGTCGGTGATGCCATCCAACCATCTCATCCTCTGTCGTTCCTTCTCCTCCTGCCTTCAATCTTTCCAAGCATCAGAATATTTTTCAATAAGTTGGCTCTTCCCAACAGGTGGACACAGTATTGGAGCTTCAGCTTCAACACTGGTCCTTCCAATAATCAGGGTTGATTCCCTTCAGGATAGACTGGTTTGATTTCCTTGCTGTCCAAGAGATTCTCAAGAGTCTTCTCCAGCACCATATTTCAAAGGCATCAATTTTTGGTGCCCAGCCTTCCTTATGGTCCAGCTCTCACATCCATACATGACTACTGGAAAAATCATAACTTTGACTATACGGACCTTCGTTGGCAAAGTAGTGTCTTTGTTTTTCAGTGCACTATCTAGGTTTGTTATAGCTTTCTTTCTAATGAGCAAGCATCTTTTAATTTCCTGGCTGCAGTCACCGTCCACAGTGATTTTGGAGCCCAAGAAAACAAAATCTGTCGCTCCTTCCAACTTTTCTTCATCTATTTGCCATGAAGTGATGGGACTGTATGCCATGAGTTTCGTTTTTTGAATGGTGAGTTTTAAGCCAGTTTTTCACTCTCCTCTTTCATCCTCATCAAGAGGCTCTTTAGTTCCTCTTCACTTTCTGCCGTAAGGATGGTATCATCTGCATATTGGAGGTTGTTGATATTTCTCCTGGCAATCTTGATTCCAGCTTGGGATTCATCCAGCTGCATTTCGCATGATGTAGTCTGCATATAAGTTATAGACATATAAGTTATTAGAGTCTGCATATAAGTTATAAGGGTGATAATATACAGCCTTGTTGTACTCCTTTCCCAATTTTGAACCAGTCCATTGTTCAATGTCCAGCTCTAACTGTTGCTTCCTAACCTGCATCCAGATTTCTCAGGAGGCAGGTAACGTGGCCTGGTATTCCCATCTCTTAAAGAATTTTCCACAGTTTGTTGTGATCCATACAGTCAAAGGCTTTAGCATTGTCAATGAAGCAGAAGTAGATGTTTTTCTGGAATTCCCTTTCTTTCTCTATGATGCAGCAGATGTTGACAATTTGATCTCTGGTTCCTCTGACTTTTCTAAACCCAGTTTTGCAATCTGGAAGCTCACAATTCACATCCTGTTGAAGACTAACTTGAAGGATTTTGAGCATAACCTTAGCAGCATGTGGAATGAATACAATTGTCCAGACGTTTGAACATTCTTTGGCACTGCCCTGGGCCTTTGGGTACCTTATATTCATTCCTGGGGCTTCACCCGCCCCCCTGGGAGTCTGATCTCCACCCCTCCTGTCCTTCTCTCCCTTTCCTTCTCTTAAGAGGGGTAGTTCTTTGTTTGGAGATAGCGTTTCTGTTGGGCTGGGGGTGACCACATCACCCAGGTGAGCAGTGGGGTCTTGGTGTACAGCTGGGGGTCACTCCAGGATGCCTGGGCTGACACCCTCTGGGCAAGAAGCTGTCTGGTATGAGTCACTTCCCCAAGACTAGACTCCGACAGATCACACGTTGTCTGACCCAGGTTCCACCTACAAACCAGCAGTTTTCCCTGAGTGCTGAGTGGCCTGTGTGGGAACAGGCTTGCTCAGGCCCAAGGAATCCTGGGCGTTCCATCCCTACCTGGCCACAGGTGTGCAGGGGAGTCCCAGCTCTGTGGGCCAGTCACCCTGTTGGGGGTGGACTCTCATCTCTGCAGCACATGGCTGACCCCAAACTGTGGACTCGAGGGAGGGTCCACAGGGGGAGGGCTGACCTTGTGGACCCAGGGGAAGCCACGTGCAGGGGGCCTTTCTCACCTGGACAAGAGCATCAGGGCCTGGTTGAGGGGCCATGGATTCCTGTAAAGTGAGTGATGGCAGTGGCCTGGAGTGGTCCAGTTTCCATCCCATGATCAAGGCCGTGGTGCCTGGGCTGGAGCCCTTCCCACCCACTCAGGGGGAGTCGAGCCCTGACAGGCAGGGGTGCTGAGGTCTGCACCGCCAGCGAGGCTGACAGCCAGGCATGGGCAGGTACCATTGTAGGGCCTAGGGTTTGCTGCCCCTTTGTGCTCCCACATGTCAGGGAGAGATCTGGTGACCTCACAAGAAGGAGAGCCCTGCCCTCTGTACCTGGCGCCACGTTTGGTGGCATGCATGTTCTGGGCACTGTGGTGGATGCACCCTGTCCCATGGCCTTTTCTCTCCCCATGGGACAAGCTCTCCACACTTTGTTTGCAAATCTCTGACACTGCTGCTTGTTAACCCTTCTCAGAGGCTGGGCGTTACAAGCTCCTCCTTCTGGAGCCCCCTGGTTGTCTCTTGTCCAATCGAGCTTTTTCTAAGGGTCTGGGAGCCTCTTTGCCCAGCACTGCCCGGTGGGCCCCTTCCTGCTGTCTCAGCACATCCCCTTCCTGTGGTCCACCAGGCTGGCTCCTCTCTCCTCCATCGAGTGAGTGTCTCCTCACCCTTCACGTCCTCCTGCCCCACCCCCACCACCACTGCTGAGACATCTCACTGAAACCTTCCCTCCCTGATGGCCCCCAGCCTTCTAAAAGCACCACCAGGAGCTGCTCAAGCCCACTTTCCTTCATTTTTCTCATTGCCTCGCTGGCCCCCCATCCCCATCCAGCCCCCCAGCAAACCCAGTAGACTCTGCCTTCAAATTGTGTCCCAAATCCATCACTTAAGTCTCCTAGTGGCTCCCCACACATGGAGTGAACCCGCGTCTCCCTTGGTCCCGAAGCACCTGCTCTGGCTCCCCTTCTGCTGAGTTCAGCATCCCCCGCCCCCAATGCCGCACATGCCGGCTCCACCAGCACCCCCGCTCCTCACAGCTCTGTCCCCTCCAGCGCTGCCGCCCCTTGTCTTTTGTCCCTCCTGTCCTTTTGTTCACGAGCCGGGGAGCCCTGCTCAAAAAACGTGAGTTTACTAAACACCAGGTCAGCGAACATGACGCTGGGCCTGAACGAAGAGGTCAGGGTGGTGGTGTGGCTCCTGCCCCTTTTAGGGAGGAGGACTGGGGAGGTGCAGGGAAGTGACCCCCCCTTAGGTGGGAGGATTAAGCAGGCTGTCTGACCTGGCCCTGCAGAAGTCTCCCCAGGGTCCGGGGGCTCTTTCCTTTAGGAAGCTTCTTAGATAGGTTTTATATGTCATTCACTTGGTAAAACTTGTGGGTTTCCTCCAGGTCACGTGTCTGCTCCTCCTATGATACTTCTTCCGTGGTTGCATGTGAGGCTCTGTAGAGGCAGGCGAGGCCACGGTAGGAATACGGCAGCGGAGAGGCTGGGGAACAGTTTTGGGCGCTAACCAGGCGGGAGCCTTACTACCCTGCAGTGATGCTGGGAGGCGAGAGGGTGGCCTTCCCCGGACCCTTCTGATCGGGGCCCAGACTGCTGGACAGGAGCCCCGGCCCACATGGCCTGGAGCTTCCCCTGTGGCCCCTGGGGAAGCTCGGCCTCCCTCCCCGCGGGCCCCGCCCCTGGCCTCCCTCCCAGTAGGCCCAGCCTCTGGCCTCCAGGCCATCCTGTCCCCCATCTGCAGTCCAGCCCTTTCCCTCCCGGTGCAGAGCGGGGCTCACTTCCCTTTCTCAGTATTTGGCTGGTGGATCTGTGACCCTGTAGTTCCCAGTGGGAGGCTAGCCCAGCTTGGTTCCTCAGAAATTCTTTGCTCTTTGGCTAGAATGGGAGTGGGGTGCTGGGGGGAGGTAGGTGCGTGGGCAGGTGGGTGAGGATGACTGGTGGGAGGCTGGGGCAGGGTGCTGTAGGGACATGGGGCTGGAGGCAGGATGGTGGAAGGCGGGGTCTGGGGGCTGGCTATGAGGGGGACCGGTATGAGAGTGACTATGGCTCTGAGAATGACTATGAATGACTGTGAGTGACTAAGTGACCAGGGGCCAGAGGCAGGCTCTGCCCCTCACTCCCGCCCACGGGAAGGCTGGTTTTCGGAGGTGAAGGAGGCTGGAGCACCTAGACAGTGAGGGAAGCAATGCTGGGTTCCCCTTTGGGGATGGCTGGTTCATCTGGGATCTCTGTCTGCGGGGCTGGGACATCCCAGGGGAGCCGGGGAGCTGGGATGTTTCTCAGTCACTGTTCATCTGAGAGCCTCAGATCAAAGCCGGGCTCGGCCAGGTTCACCTGCCTCCTTCGGGCTGAGCAGTGACCACCCTGCCACTTCCCTGGGCGCCCAGGCAGGGTGGACCCCCATTCCAGTGGGGGTGCAGGGTGAAGTCCGGAACGCCGCTCCCCTCACCCATGATGTCAGCAGCGGGGACGCTCTGGACGTCACCCTGAGGCTATGCTGACCCTCCATTCCCGCCAGCCGGACCCAGCAGTGGGCCCTGGAGGACAAGGAGGAACAGGAGCGAGAACGCCGGCGGCGACTCTGGAACCTGAGATTCACCACGGACGATGAGGACCTGCCGGCCCCTGAGAGGTGCGGGTGGGAGGCAGGACCCCAGTGAGGATGGACCAGCTGCCCCTGCCTGGGGAGTGGGCTGACCTTCTGTGGGCCCCAGGCTGGTCAGGACAGCAGTCAGGACCAGTGTGGGTGAGCTGGGCCGCTCTTGCTGGGCATTTTATAAGCTTAGCTCATCCTTCCACGCTCCTGAGAGTGCTAACCCGCCTCTCAGGTGGGTGCACAGCTCGTGCACCAGGGGCACGACCTGGGGGTTTTTGGGCCCTGGGCCAACCATGCCCCTTCAGCCCGGCCCCCTTCTGCTAGTGGACCCCCGTGGATTCTGATGGGAAGGAGGTGCTGCTGGTCTGATCACTAGCCCCGAGACTGAGCTCCCCAACACGCCTCACCGCGGGGACAGGGCCCACTCGGGGGACGCATCTCCTCTCACTTCTGAACAAGCTCAGTTCGCAGACCTGGCAGGAGGCTCAGCCAGCGAGTGAACTCACCTGAGCTGGGGCGGGCAGGTGGAGGCACAGGAGGGGCCCTTCTGCAGCAGCCCAGGTTTGGGGCAGCCTCCCGTGCGGCTCCCCGGCTCCTGGAGAGGGGGCGCAGGGCATTTGGCCTGCACTGCACCCACGTGGCCATGGGGGCACGGAGGCCTGGGCACCACTCCCGGCTCCTGTGCCCATTGCCGTGTGACTCGGGCCAGCGCCCTGCCTGTCTTTGCTCCTCATCTGTAAACGGCAGGGCCTGACAGAGAAGAGGTATTTGTTGAAAATGGAGTGGTTGCACCCTACAGGCGTGAGGTGGGGAGAGCTATGCAGGCAGCACTGGACGGAGGGTTGGCAAGCAGAGGGGCTTGGAGCAGAGTCCACATGGAGGCCAGCCAGCCAGTGCAGCAGCATGGGGAGCAGCAGGTTCAGGAGGGCATCAGACCCAGGTCATGAGCCTTTCATGCCGCCTGTGCCTGAAGGCAGGATGGGGTTCCTGGGGTTCGGGAGGGTGGAAGGTGGAGAGAGGGGAGCAGCGTCTGAGGCGGGACTGACTCCACAGCACAGGGACAGCAGCTGTTTCTGGCCTGGGGGTCCTGCCAAATGGACCGTGTCTCGGGAGGACAGGGAGCCCCCACCGTCTGTGTACAGAGGCCGCGTTCTCTTTGCCAGAGTGAGGTGGGGCACAGGGGCAGGCCCGGTGTCCCGTGGGCGGGAAGGCCTCACCTGCTTTGTCTCGCCCTGTCTTCCTGCCCTGCAGCAGCAGCGTGAGGCTCCCGGCCAGCTCGGTCAAATTAGGCCTGAAGGTGGAGCAATACCTCTCGGCCATACAGGTGAGAGGGCCGGGCCCTGGGGTGTGCTGGGCATGCCAGGGGCCTCAGGCTCCAGCGTCAACGGCCTGTGCTCTCTGCTCCCAGAGATCAGAGTCTATCAGGTATGCAAACCCATTCCACACTGAGTTCCCAGTGGTTCCCGTGGATGTCACCAGCAAGCGCCACCTTTTCGAGAAGGAGCAGGTGGGCCAGAGCCAAGAGGACCCAGCCTCTAGCCGCAAGGTGAGTGGCCCTGGCGCACCAGGGCTCTGCAGACCGCTGAGCCTGGGGTCTGCAGAACTGGAGCCTGGGCACTGTGGGACAGCTCCATGCTTTCCTGCGTCTGTCTGGCGGACTCGAGGGCCCGGCCATGCCTGTTGCTGAGCCCCCCAGCCCAGCGGTGCACACAGCTCCGGGGGAGGGTCCTATGGCCTGGCCGTGTAGATGTGGTGAGGGGGCCCCTCTGGAGATGCCAGCCCGGCCCCAAGGTGGGAGCTCTCTCCTCAGGAGAACTTGCAGCTCTCAGGGGTGGAGAAGTCACAGCTCATCCTGTGGATGAGCAGGGCCCAGGAGTCAGCACAGCAGGGCCCACAGGTACCAGATGTGCCCCTCTGGCCCCGGTCTCCCTGCAGGCCTCTCATAGTGGGATGACCCATCACGGGAGGGACAGCCCTGAGTGCAGTGGAGATGCTCTGCACGCGGGATGGCCATGTGGAAGCCTGCGGGTCAGAGGGTGGAAGGAGTCGGGCCTGGGGTCCTCCCCTGAGAAGAGGCGGGCCAGGGGGCTCTGCAGCAGCCTGAGCCCGGTCTCTGACCTGATTCCCAGAACCAGGAGACACAGAGGGAGTTGGCAGCTGGCAGCAAGCCCCAGTGGAGGAAGAAGCCAGAGGCCCCGCTGGGTGCCGAGGTGAGTGGGGGCCCAGCGGTTGGGGCAGCTCTCCCTGGAGAACGTGGGCCAGCAGGCACCCACTCCTCCACGGCAGGCCTGGCAGGGGGTGCTGGCGGGCAGGGCACATGCGGGCTCCTAGAAGCCGTCTGCTGCACAGAAGACACTTGAGCCGAAAGCAAGCCTGGACCCTGAGACTCCCCGCCCCAGTAAATGTTTCATGTTCCAGAAGATCTCTGTGCTGGAGGAGAGAGCTGTCTCAGGAAAGAGGGCAGTTCCAGACAAAGCCAGCGACTCAGAGAAAAGACCAGTGTCTGAGAAAGCCACCGTCTTCGAGAAGACCCCAGTCCCCGAGATGCAGCCGGCCCCAGTCAGGGCCATGGCCCCAGTGTGGCCCCAGGACTGGGAGCAGTCAGCCTCAGCAGAGTGCCCATCCAGCCCCAGGAGGCAGCGGGGCACTGGGCCTGAGAAGGAGCCCGAGTCTTTGGCGGGGCCTCTGCCCCGGGCTGGCGGCCTCCCGCCTGTCACTCTGCAGGTGCACGGTGCCCCCCACCTCCCTGTCCTCCCGGCATCTCTGGCTGCCTCCCTGTCTCCTGTCCTCCCATCTGCTGTCCTCCCGGTGTCTCTGGCTTCCTCCCTTTCTCCTGTCCTCCCTCCAGGCCGGCCCCAGCTCTGTCTCCCCTCCCTGCCTGCTCTGCTGCCCACAGGACAGGGGACTGGGATGGGGTCTCACCTGGCACCCACACCACACCCTCATCCCAGGCCCAGACTCCAGGGAAGCCTCAGATGCTTCTAGAAGCTCCCCCATCCCTGGAAACCCTGTCCACTGGCCTGGCCCTGAGCCTGTGGCTGCACCTCCACAGCCGAGGCAGCAGGCGGGGGCAGAGGACCAGCCTGCTGCCACCGCCCCTTGCTGCTAGGGTGAGCCGGGCCTGCGGGGGCTCCGGGCTGCCTGTCCTCCCGCATGACTTGCTCCCTGCTCCGTCCAGGTGAGCAGCCCCAGCACGGAGGCGGAGGCCAAGTCCCCCTCGCCCACAGTGGCCTTGCCCACCTTCAGCAGCAGCCTGCAGCGCTCCAGCCCCCACGCCATCTCCTTCAGGGTGAGCCTGGCTGCTGTGGGCCCCTCCCTGCAGGGCTCGGGGCAGTGGGGAGGCAGGCAGGAGGCACCCTGAGACGATCTGGGGGCATCAAGGAGGGGCTGTTGACCTGGCTTGATGGGAGGGGCCATGCCCCAGGCCCAAGGCAGGCCTTTCATGGGGGTGTGGCTGGCGTCTGTGTAGAGGAGAGTGCGGGCGAGAACCCAGGGTGGGCTGTGTTCTGAGAGGCAAGTCCTCCCTTGTGGAGGCTGTGGCTGCCACGGACCCCGCTCACTGGCACCTTTCTTCTCTTTCCAGATGAGCCCCCGGAGAGATAGCTCAGAGGCGGCCTTAACCCGCAGGTCAGGGCCTGGGGTTCATCTGATGTGGGGCTGAGGCATGAGGTGCAGCAAGGGGAGGGTCCAGCTGCCTGGAGAATGCGGGTGGGAGGGGACGTCCTGGGCCATGGGTTGCCGGGGGCGGGGTGGCGGCGAGTGGGTGTGCTGGGGTCGTTTGAGTCAAGCACTGGGGATTCATGCACGCAGGCTGCACCATCTGCCCCAAGACTGTCTCTGAGACCAGCAGTCCTGGGCGAGGCTTGGGGACGTGGGGCACACAGTGGATGAGGGAGTTGCTGCCTTTGCTTCAGAGTGAGACGTGCAGGAACCACAGGGCTCAGAGGTCCCAGGGGTTCAGGACAGGAACCGAGGGCTGGAGCCCCTTGCAGTCAGGGGAGCTCAGCCTGCGAGAGTGGGGTGAGGGCAGAAGATGGTGAGCGTCAGGGAGCATGAGGTGGGGAGAACTCTATGAGACAGCAGGGCGATGGCAGGGGGCGGAGGGCATCAGGGGATGTGAGGTGGGGAGAGCGCTGCAGGCAGCTCTGGACGGAGGGTCGGCAAGCGGAGGGGCTTGGAACAGAGTCCGCATGGAGGCCAGCTAGCCTGCGTGGCAGCACGGGGAGCAGGGTTGGGGCACCAGGTTCAGGAGGGCATCAGACCCAGGTCATGGGCCTTTCATGCTGCCTGTGCCTGAGGGCAGGATGGGGTTGATCTGGAAAGGGGAGCCTGGGGTTCGGGAGGGTGGAAGGTGGAGAGAGGGGAGCAGCGTCTGAGGCGGGACTGACTCCACAGCACAGGGACAGCAGCTGTTTCTGGCCTGGGGGTCCTGCCAAATGGACCGTGTCTCGGGAGGACAGGGAGCCCCCACCGTCTGTGTACAGAGGCCGCATTCTCTTTGCCAGAGTGAGGTGGGGCACAGGGGCAGGCCCGGTGTCCCGTGGGCGGGAAGGCCTCACCTGCTTTGTCTCGCCCTGTCTTCCTGCCCTGCAGCAGCAGCGTGAGGCTCCCGGCCAGCTCGGTCAAATTAGGCCTGAAGGTGGAGCAATACCTCTCGGCCATACAGGTGAGAGGGCCGGGCCCTGGGGTGTGCTGGGCATGCCAGGGGCCTCAGGCTCCAGCGTCAACGGCCTGTGCTCTCTGCTCCCAGAGATCAGAGTCTCTCAGGTATGCAAACCCATTCCACACTGAGTTCCCAGTGGTTCCCGTGGATGTCACCAGCAAGCGCCACCTTTTCGAGAAGGAGCAGGTGGGCCAGAGCCAAGAGGACCCAGCCTCTAGCCGCAAGGTGAGTGGCCCTGGCGCACCAGGGCTCTGCAGACCGCTGAGCCTGGGGTCTGCAGAACTGGAGCCTGGGCACTGTGGGACAGCTCCATGCTTTCCTGCGTCTGTCTGGCGGACTCGAGGGCCCGGCCATGCCTGTTGCTGAGCCCCCCAGCCCAGCGGTGCACACAGCTCCGGGGGAGGGTCCTATGGCCTGGCCGTGTAGATGTGGTGAGGGGGCCCCTCTGGAGATGCCAGCCCGGCCCCAAGGTGGGAGCTCTCTCCTCAGGAGAACTTGCAGCTCTCAGGGGTGGAGAAGTCACAGCTCATCCTGTGGATGAGCAGGGCCCAGGAGTCAGCACAGCAGGGCCCACAGGTACCAGATGTGCCCCTCTGGCCCCGGTCTCCCTGCAGGCCTCTCATAGTGGGATGACCCATCACGGGAGGGACAGCCCTGAGTGCAGTGGAGATGCTCTGCACGCGGGATGGCCATGTGGAAGCCTGCGGGTCAGAGGGTGGAAGGAGTCGGGCCTGGGGTCCTCCCCTGAGAAGAGGCGGGCCAGGGGGCTCTGCAGCAGCCTGAGCCCGGTCTCTGACCTGATTCCCAGAACCAGGAGACACAGAGGGAGTTGGCAGCTGGCAGCAAGCCCCAGTGGAGGAAGAAGCCAGAGGCCCCGCTGGGTGCCGAGGTGAGTGGGGGCCCAGCGGTTGGGGCAGCTCTCCCTGGAGAACGTGGGCCAGCAGGCACCCACTCCTCCACGGCAGGCCTGGCAGGGGGTGCTGGCGGGCAGGGCACATGCGGGCTCCTAGAAGCCGTCTGCTGCACAGAAGACACTTGAGCCGAAAGCAAGCCTGGACCCTGAGACTCCCCGCCCCAGTAAATGTTTCATGTTCCAGAAGATCTCTGTGCTGGAGGAGAGAGCTGTCTCAGGAAAGAGGGCAGTTCCAGACAAAGCCAGCGACTCAGAGAAAAGACCAGTGTCTGAGAAAGCCACCGTCTTCGAGAAGACCCCAGTCCCCGAGATGCAGCCGGCCCCAGTCAGGGCCATGGCCCCAGTGTGGCCCCAGGACTGGGAGCAGTCAGCCTCAGCAGAGTGCCCATCCAGCCCCAGGAGGCAGCGGGGCACTGGGCCTGAGAAGGAGCCCGAGTCTTTGGCGGGGCCTCTGCCCCGGGCTGGCGGCCTCCCGCCTGTCACTCTGCAGGTGCACGGTGCCCCCCACCTCCCTGTCCTCCCGGCATCTCTGGCTGCCTCCCTGTCTCCTGTCCTCCCATCTGCTGTCCTCCCGGTGTCTCTGGCTTCCTCCCTTTCTCCTGTCCTCCCTCCAGGCCGGCCCCAGCTCTGTCTCCCCTCCCTGCCTGCTCTGCTGCCCACAGGACAGGGGACTGGGATGGGGTCTCACCTGGCACCCACACCACACCCTCATCCCAGGCCCAGACTCCAGGGAAGCCTCAGATGCTTCTAGAAGCTCCCCCATCCCTGGAAACCCTGTCCACTGGCCTGGCCCTGAGCCTGTGGCTGCACCTCCACAGCCGAGGCAGCAGGCGGGGGCAGAGGACCAGCCTGCTGCCACCGCCCCTTGCTGCTAGGGTGAGCCGGGCCTGCGGGGGCTCCGGGCTGCCTGTCCTCCCGCATGACTTGCTCCCTGCTCCGTCCAGGTGAGCAGCCCCAGCACGGAGGCGGAGGCCAAGTCCCCCTCGCCCACAGTGGCCTTGCCCACCTTCAGCAGCAGCCTGCAGCGCTCCAGCCCCCACGCCATCTCCTTCAGGGTGAGCCTGGCTGCTGTGGGCCCCTCCCTGCAGGGCTCGGGGCAGTGGGGAGGCAGGCAGGAGGCACCCTGAGACGATCTGGGGGCATCAAGGAGGGGCTGTTGACCTGGCTTGATGGGAGGGGCCATGCCCCAGGCCCAAGGCAGGCCTTTCATGGGGGTGTGGCTGGCGTCTGTGTAGAGGAGAGTGCGGGCGAGAACCCAGGGTGGGCTGTGTTCTGAGAGGCAAGTCCTCCCTTGTGGAGGCTGTGGCTGCCACGGACCCCGCTCACTGGCACCTTTCTTCTCTTTCCAGATGAGCCCCCGGAGAGATAGCTCAGAGGCGGCCTTAACCCGCAGGTCAGGGCCTGGGGTTCATCTGATGTGGGGCTGAGGCATGAGGTGCAGCAAGGGGAGGGTCCAGCTGCCTGGAGAATGCGGGTGGGAGGGGACGTCCTGGGCCATGGGTTGCCGGGGGCGGGGTGGCGGCGAGTGGGTGTGCTGGGGTCGTTTGAGTCAAGCACTGGGGATTCATGCACGCAGGCTGCACCATCTGCCCCAAGACTGTCTCTGAGACCAGCAGTCCTGGGCGAGGCTTGGGGACGTGGGGCACACAGTGGATGAGGGAGTTGCTGCCTTTGCTTCAGAGTGAGACGTGCAGGAACCACAGGGCTCAGAGGTCCCAGGGGTTCAGGACAGGAACCGAGGGCTGGAGCCCCTTGCAGTCAGGGGAGCTCAGCCTGCGAGAGTGGGGTGAGGGCAGAAGATGGTGAGCGTCAGGGAGCATGAGGTGGGGAGAACTCTATGAGACAGCAGGGCGATGGCAGGGGGCGGAGGGCATCAGGGGATGTGAGGTGGGGAGAGCGCTGCAGGCAGCTCTGGACGGAGGGTCGGCAAGCGGAGGGGCTTGGAACAGAGTCCGCATGGAGGCCAGCTAGCCTGCGTGGCAGCACGGGGAGCAGGGTTGGGGCACCAGGTTCAGGAGGGCATCAGACCCAGGTCATGGGCCTTTCATGCTGCCTGTGCCTGAGGGCAGGATGGGGTTGATCTGGAAAGGGGAGCCTGGGGTTCGGGAGGGTGGAAGGTGGAGAGAGGGGAGCAGCGTCTGAGGCGGGACTGACTCCACAGCACAGGGACAGCAGCTGTTTCTGGCCTGGGGGTCCTGCCAAATGGACCGTGTCTCGGGAGGACAGGGAGCCCCCACCGTCTGTGTACAGAGGCCGCGTTCTCTTTGCCAGAGTGAGGTGGGGCACAGGGGCAGGCCCGGTGTCCCGTGGGCGGGAAGGCCTCACCTGCTTTGTCTCGCCCTGTCTTCCTGCCCTGCAGCAGCAGCGTGAGGCTCCCGGCCAGCTCGGTCAAATTAGGCCTGAAGGTGGAGCAATACCTCTCGGCCATACAGGTGAGAGGGCCGGGCCCTGGGGTGTGCTGGGCATGCCAGGGGCCTCAGGCTCCAGCGTCAACGGCCTGTGCTCTCTGCTCCCAGAGATCAGAGTCTATCAGGTATGCAAACCCATTCCACACTGAGTTCCCAGTGGTTCCCGTGGATGTCACCAGCAAGCGCCACCTTTTCGAGAAGGAGCAGGTGGGCCAGAGCCAAGAGGACCCAGCCTCTAGCCGCAAGGTGAGTGGCCCTGGCGCACCAGGGCTCTGCAGACCGCTGAGCCTGGGGTCTGCAGAACTGGAGCCTGGGCACTGTGGGACAGCTCCATGCTTTCCTGCGTCTGTCTGGCGGACTCGAGGGCCCGGCCATGCCTGTTGCTGAGCCCCCCAGCCCAGCGGTGCACACAGCTCCGGGGGAGGGTCCTATGGCCTGGCCGTGTAGATGTGGTGAGGGGGCCCCTCTGGAGATGCCAGCCCGGCCCCAAGGTGGGAGCTCTCTCCTCAGGAGAACTTGCAGCTCTCAGGGGTGGAGAAGTCACAGCTCATCCTGTGGATGAGCAGGGCCCAGGAGTCAGCACAGCAGGGCCCACAGGTACCAGATGTGCCCCTCTGGCCCCGGTCTCCCTGCAGGCCTCTCATAGTGGGATGACCCATCACGGGAGGGACAGCCCTGAGTGCAGTGGAGATGCTCTGCACGCGGGATGGCCATGTGGAAGCCTGCGGGTCAGAGGGTGGAAGGAGTCGGGCCTGGGGTCCTCCCCTGAGAAGAGGCGGGCCAGGGGGCTCTGCAGCAGCCTGAGCCCGGTCTCTGACCTGATTCCCAGAACCAGGAGACACAGAGGGAGTTGGCAGCTGGCAGCAAGCCCCAGTGGAGGAAGAAGCCAGAGGCCCCGCTGGGTGCCGAGGTGAGTGGGGGCCCAGCGGTTGGGGCAGCTCTCCCTGGAGAACGTGGGCCAGCAGGCACCCACTCCTCCACGGCAGGCCTGGCAGGGGGTGCTGGCGGGCAGGGCACATGCGGGCTCCTAGAAGCCGTCTGCTGCACAGAAGACACTTGAGCCGAAAGCAAGCCTGGACCCTGAGACTCCCCCGCCCCAGTAAATGTTTCATGTTCCAGAAGATCTCTGTGCTGGAGGAGAGAGCTGTCTCAGGAAAGAGGGCAGTTCCAGACAAAGCCAGCGACTCAGAGAAAAGACCAGTGTCTGAGAAAGCCACCGTCTTCGAGAAGACCCCAGTCCCCGAGATGCAGCCGGCCCCAGTCAGGGCCATGGCCCCAGTGTGGCCCCAGGACTGGGAGCAGTCAGCCTCAGCAGAGTGCCCATCCAGCCCCAGGAGGCAGCGGGGCACTGGGCCTGAGAAGGAGCCCGAGTCTTTGGCGGGGCCTCTGCCCCGGGCTGGCGGCCTCCCGCCTGTCACTCTGCAGGTGCACGGTGCCCCCCACCTCCCTGTCCTCCCGGCATCTCTGGCTGCCTCCCTGTCTCCTGTCCTCCCATCTGCTGTCCTCCCGGTGTCTCTGGCTTCCTCCCTTTCTCCTGTCCTCCCTCCAGGCCGGCCCCAGCTCTGTCTCCCCTCCCTGCCTGCTCTGCTGCCCACAGGACAGGGGACTGGGATGGGGTCTCACCTGGCACCCACACCACACCCTCATCCCAGGCCCAGACTCCAGGGAAGCCTCAGATGCTTCTAGAAGCTCCCCCATCCCTGGAAACCCTGTCCACTGGCCTGGCCCTGAGCCTGTGGCTGCACCTCCACAGCCGAGGCAGCAGGCGGGGGCAGAGGACCAGCCTGCTGCCACCGCCCCTTGCTGCTAGGGTGAGCCGGGCCTGCGGGGGCTCCGGGCTGCCTGTCCTCCCGCATGACTTGCTCCCTGCTCCGTCCAGGTGAGCAGCCCCAGCACGGAGGCGGAGGCCAAGTCCCCCTCGCCCACAGTGGCCTTGCCCACCTTCAGCAGCAGCCTGCAGCGCTCCAGCCCCCACGCCATCTCCTTCAGGGTGAGCCTGGCTGCTGTGGGCCCCTCCCTGCAGGGCTCGGGGCAGTGGGGAGGCAGGCAGGAGGTACCCTGAGACGATCTGGGGGCATCAAGGAGGGGCTGTTGACCTGGCTTGATGGGAGGGGCCATGCCCCAGGCCCAAGGCAGGCCTTTCATGGGGGTGTGGCTGGCGTCTGTGTAGAGGAGAGTGCGGGCGAGAACCCAGGGTGGGCTGTGTTCTGAGAGGCAAGTCCTCCCTTGTGGAGGCTGTGGCTGCCACGGACCCCGCTCACTGGCACCTTTCTTCTCTTTCCAGATGAGCCCCCGGAGAGATAGCTCAGAGGCGGCCTTAACCCGCAGGTCAGGGCCTGGGGTTCATCTGATGTGGGGCTGAGGCATGAGGTGCAGCAAGGGGAGGGTCCAGCTGCCTGGAGAATGCGGGTGGGAGGGGACGTCCTGGGCCATGGGTTGCCGGGGGCGGGGTGGCGGCGAGTGGGTGTGCTGGGGTCGTTTGAGTCAAGCACTGGGGATTCATGCACGCAGGCTGCACCATCTGCCCCAAGACTGTCTCTGAGACCAGCAGTCCTGGGCGAGGCTTGGGGACGTGGGGCACACAGTGGATGAGGGAGTTGCTGCCTTTGCTTCAGAGTGAGACGTGCAGGAACCACAGGGCTCAGAGGTCCCAGGGGTTCAGGACGGGAACCGAGGGCTGGAGCCCCTTGCAGTCAGGGGAGCTCAGCCTGCGAGAGTGGGGTGAGGGCAGAAGATGGTGAGCGTCAGGGAGCATGAGGTGGGGAGAACTCTATGAGACAGCAGGGCGATGGCAGGGGGCGGAGGGCATCAGGGGATGTGAGGTGGGGAGAGCGCTGCAGGCAGCTCTGGACGGAGGGTCGGCAAGCGGAGGGGCTTGGAACAGAGTCCGCATGGAGGCCAGCTAGCCTGCGTGGCAGCACGGGGAGCAGGGTTGGGGCACCAGGTTCAGGAGGGCATCAGACCCAGGTCATGGGCCTTTCATGCTGCCTGTGCCTGAGGGCAGGATGGGGTTGATCTGGAAAGGGGAGCCTGGGGTTCGGGAGGGTGGAAGGTGGAGAGAGGGGAGCAGCGTCTGAGGCGGGACTGACTCCACAGCACAGGGACAGCAGCTGTTTCTGGCCTGGGGGTCCTGCCAAATGGACCGTGTCTCGGGAGGACAGGGAGCCCCCACCGTCTGTGTACAGAGGCCGCGTTCTCTTTGCCAGAGTGAGGTGGGGCACAGGGGCAGGCCCGGTGTCCCGTGGGCGGGAAGGCCTCACCTGCTTTGTCTCGCCCTGTCTTCCTGCCCTGCAGCAGCAGCGTGAGGCTCCCGGCCAGCTCGGTCAAATTAGGCCTGAAGGTGGAGCAATACCTCTCGGCCATACAGGTGAGAGGGCCGGGCCCTGGGGTGTGCTGGGCATGCCAGGGGCCTCAGGCTCCAGCGTCAACGGCCTGTGCTCTCTGCTCCCAGAGATCAGAGTCTCTCAGGTATGCAAACCCATTCCACACTGAGTTCCCAGTGGTTCCCGTGGATGTCACCAGCAAGCGCCACCTTTTCGAGAAGGAGCAGGTGGGCCAGAGCCAAGAGGACCCAGCCTCTAGCCGCAAGGTGAGTGGCCCTGGCGCACCAGGGCTCTGCAGACCGCTGAGCCTGGGGTCTGCAGAACTGGAGCCTGGGCACTGTGGGACAGCTCCATGCTTTCCTGCGTCTGTCTGGCGGACTCGAGGGCCCGGCCATGCCTGTTGCTGAGCCCCCCAGCCCAGCGGTGCACACAGCTCCGGGGGAGGGTCCTATGGCCTGGCCGTGTAGATGTGGTGAGGGGGCCCCTCTGGAGATGCCAGCCCGGCCCCAAGGTGGGAGCTCTCTCCTCAGGAGAACTTGCAGCTCTCAGGGGTGGAGAAGTCACAGCTCATCCTGTGGATGAGCAGGGCCCAGGAGTCAGCACAGCAGGGCCCACAGGTACCAGATGTGCCCCTCTGGCCCCGGTCTCCCTGCAGGCCTCTCATAGTGGGATGACCCATCACGGGAGGGACAGCCCTGAGTGCAGTGGAGATGCTCTGCACGCGGGATGGCCATGTGGAAGCCTGCGGGTCAGAGGGTGGAAGGAGTCGGGCCTGGGGTCCTCCCCTGAGAAGAGGCGGGCCAGGGGGCTCTGCAGCAGCCTGAGCCCGGTCTCTGACCTGATTCCCAGAACCAGGAGACACAGAGGGAGTTGGCAGCTGGCAGCAAGCCCCAGTGGAGGAAGAAGCCAGAGGCCCCGCTGGGTGCCGAGGTGAGTGGGGGCCCAGCGGTTGGGGCAGCTCTCCCTGGAGAACGTGGGCCAGCAGGCACCCACTCCTCCACGGCAGGCCTGGCAGGGGGTGCTGGCGGGCAGGGCACATGCGGGCTCCTAGAAGCCGTCTGCTGCACAGAAGACACTTGAGCCGAAAGCAAGCCTGGACCCTGAGACTCCCCCGCCCCAGTAAATGTTTCATGTTCCAGAAGATCTCTGTGCTGGAGGAGAGAGCTGTCTCAGGAAAGAGGGCAGTTCCAGACAAAGCCAGCGACTCAGAGAAAAGACCAGTGTCTGAGAAAGCCACCGTCTTCGAGAAGACCCCAGTCCCCGAGATGCAGCCGGCCCCAGTCAGGGCCATGGCCCCAGTGTGGCCCCAGGACTGGGAGCAGTCAGCCTCAGCAGAGTGCCCATCCAGCCCCAGGAGGCAGCGGGGCACTGGGCCTGAGAAGGAGCCCGAGTCTTTGGCGGGGCCTCTGCCCCGGGCTGGCGGCCTCCCGCCTGTCACTCTGCAGGTGCACGGTGCCCCCCACCTCCCTGTCCTCCCGGCATCTCTGGCTGCCTCCCTGTCTCCTGTCCTCCCATCTGCTGTCCTCCCGGTGTCTCTGGCTTCCTCCCTTTCTCCTGTCCTCCCTCCAGGCCGGCCCCAGCTCTGTCTCCCCTCCCTGCCTGCTCTGCTGCCCACAGGACAGGGGACTGGGATGGGGTCTCACCTGGCACCCACACCACACCCTCATCCCAGGCCCAGACTCCAGGGAAGCCTCAGATGCTTCTAGAAGCTCCCCCATCCCTGGAAACCCTGTCCACTGGCCTGGCCCTGAGCCTGTGGCTGCACCTCCACAGCCGAGGCAGCAGGCGGGGGCAGAGGACCAGCCTGCTGCCACCGCCCCTTGCTGCTAGGGTGAGCCGGGCCTGCGGGGGCTCCGGGCTGCCTGTCCTCCCGCATGACTTGCTCCCTGCTCCGTCCAGGTGAGCAGCCCCAGCACGGAGGCGGAGGCCAAGTCCCCCTCGCCCACAGTGGCCTTGCCCACCTTCAGCAGCAGCCTGCAGCGCTCCAGCCCCCACGCCATCTCCTTCAGGGTGAGCCTGGCTGCTGTGGGCCCCTCCCTGCAGGGCTCGGGGCAGTGGGGAGGCAGGCAGGAGGCACCCTGAGACGATCTGGGGGCATCAAGGAGGGGCTGTTGACCTGGCTTGATGGGAGGGGCCATGCCCCAGGCCCAAGGCAGGCCTTTCATGGGGGTGTGGCTGGCGTCTGTGTAGAGGAGAGTGCGGGCGAGAACCCAGGGTGGGCTGTGTTCTGAGAGGCAAGTCCTCCCTTGTGGAGGCTGTGGCTGCCACGGACCCCGCTCACTGGCACCTTTCTTCTCTTTCCAGATGAGCCCCCGGAGAGATAGCTCAGAGGCGGCCTTAACCCGCAGGTCAGGGCCTGGGGTTCATCTGATGTGGGGCTGAGGCATGAGGTGCAGCAAGGGGAGGGTCCAGCTGCCTGGAGAATGCGGGTGGGAGGGGACGTCCTGGGCCATGGGTTGCCGGGGGCGGGGTGGCGGCGAGTGGGTGTGCTGGGGTCGTTTGAGTCAAGCACTGGGGATTCATGCACGCAGGCTGCACCATCTGCCCCAAGACTGTCTCTGAGACCAGCAGTCCTGGGCGAGGCTTGGGGACGTGGGGCACACAGTGGATGAGGGAGTTGCTGCCTTTGCTTCAGAGTGAGACGTGCAGGAACCACAGGGCTCAGAGGTCCCAGGGGTTCAGGACAGGAACCGAGGGCTGGAGCCCCTTGCAGTCAGGGGAGCTCAGCCTGCGAGAGTGGGGTGAGGGCAGAAGATGGTGAGCGTCAGGGAGCATGAGGTGGGGAGAACTCTATGAGACAGCAGGGCGATGGCAGGGGGCGGAGGGCATCAGGGGATGTGAGGTGGGGAGAGCGCTGCAGGCAGCTCTGGACGGAGGGTCGGCAAGCGGAGGGGCTTGGAACAGAGTCCGCATGGAGGCCAGCTAGCCTGCGTGGCAGCACGGGGAGCAGGGTTGGGGCACCAGGTTCAGGAGGGCATCAGACCCAGGTCATGGGCCTTTCATGCTGCCTGTGCCTGAGGGCAGGATGGGGTTGATCTGGAAAGGGGAGCCTGGGGTTCGGGAGGGTGGAAGGTGGAGAGAGGGGAGCAGCGTCTGAGGCGGGACTGACTCCACAGCACAGGGACAGCAGCTGTTTCTGGCCTGGGGGTCCTGCCAAATGGACCGTGTCTCGGGAGGACAGGGAGCCCCCACCGTCTGTGTACAGAGGCCGCATTCTCTTTGCCAGAGTGAGGTGGGGCACAGGGGCAGGCCCGGTGTCCCGTGGGCGGGAAGGCCTCACCTGCTTTGTCTCGCCCTGTCTTCCTGCCCTGCAGCAGCAGCGTGAGGCTCCCGGCCAGCTCGGTCAAATTAGGCCTGAAGGTGGAGCAATACCTCTCGGCCATACAGGTGAGAGGGCCGGGCCCTGGGGTGTGCTGGGCATGCCAGGGGCCTCAGGCTCCAGCGTCAACGGCCTGTGCTCTCTGCTCCCAGAGATCAGAGTCTCTCAGGTATGCAAACCCATTCCACACTGAGTTCCCAGTGGTTCCCGTGGATGTCACCAGCAAGCGCCACCTTTTCGAGAAGGAGCAGGTGGGCCAGAGCCAAGAGGACCCAGCCTCTAGCCGCAAGGTGAGTGGCCCTGGCGCACCAGGGCTCTGCAGACCGCTGAGCCTGGGGTCTGCAGAACTGGAGCCTGGGCACTGTGGGACAGCTCCATGCTTTCCTGCGTCTGTCTGGCGGACTCGAGGGCCCGGCCATGCCTGTTGCTGAGCCCCCCAGCCCAGCGGTGCACACAGCTCCGGGGGAGGGTCCTATGGCCTGGCCGTGTAGATGTGGTGAGGGGGCCCCTCTGGAGATGCCAGCCCGGCCCCAAGGTGGGAGCTCTCTCCTCAGGAGAACTTGCAGCTCTCAGGGGTGGAGAAGTCACAGCTCATCCTGTGGATGAGCAGGGCCCAGGAGTCAGCACAGCAGGGCCCACAGGTACCAGATGTGCCCCTCTGGCCCCGGTCTCCCTGCAGGCCTCTCATAGTGGGATGACCCATCACGGGAGGGACAGCCCTGAGTGCAGTGGAGATGCTCTGCACGCGGGATGGCCATGTGGAAGCCTGCGGGTCAGAGGGTGGAAGGAGTCGGGCCTGGGGTCCTCCCCTGAGAAGAGGCGGGCCAGGGGGCTCTGCAGCAGCCTGAGCCCGGTCTCTGACCTGATTCCCAGAACCAGGAGACACAGAGGGAGTTGGCAGCTGGCAGCAAGCCCCAGTGGAGGAAGAAGCCAGAGGCCCCGCTGGGTGCCGAGGTGAGTGGGGGCCCAGCGGTTGGGGCAGCTCTCCCTGGAGAACGTGGGCCAGCAGGCACCCACTCCTCCACGGCAGGCCTGGCAGGGGGTGCTGGCGGGCAGGGCACATGCGGGCTCCTAGAAGCCGTCTGCTGCACAGAAGACACTTGAGCCGAAAGCAAGCCTGGACCCTGAGACTCCCCGCCCCAGTAAATGTTTCATGTTCCAGAAGATCTCTGTGCTGGAGGAGAGAGCTGTCTCAGGAAAGAGGGCAGTTCCAGACAAAGCCAGCGACTCAGAGAAAAGACCAGTGTCTGAGAAAGCCACCGTCTTCGAGAAGACCCCAGTCCCCGAGATGCAGCCGGCCCCAGTCAGGGCCATGGCCCCAGTGTGGCCCCAGGACTGGGAGCAGTCAGCCTCAGCAGAGTGCCCATCCAGCCCCAGGAGGCAGCGGGGCACTGGGCCTGAGAAGGAGCCCGAGTCTTTGGCGGGGCCTCTGCCCCGGGCTGGCGGCCTCCCGCCTGTCACTCTGCAGGTGCACGGTGCCCCCCACCTCCCTGTCCTCCCGGCATCTCTGGCTGCCTCCCTGTCTCCTGTCCTCCCATCTGCTGTCCTCCCGGTGTCTCTGGCTTCCTCCCTTTCTCCTGTCCTCCCTCCAGGCCGGCCCCAGCTCTGTCTCCCCTCCCTGCCTGCTCTGCTGCCCACAGGACAGGGGACTGGGATGGGGTCTCACCTGGCACCCACACCACACCCTCATCCCAGGCCCAGACTCCAGGGAAGCCTCAGATGCTTCTAGAAGCTCCCCCATCCCTGGAAACCCTGTCCACTGGCCTGGCCCTGAGCCTGTGGCTGCACCTCCACAGCCGAGGCAGCAGGCGGGGGCAGAGGACCAGCCTGCTGCCACCGCCCCTTGCTGCTAGGGTGAGCCGGGCCTGCGGGGGCTCCGGGCTGCCTGTCCTCCCGCATGACTTGCCCCCTGCTCCGTCCAGGTGAGCAGCCCCAGCATGGAGGCGGAGGCCAAGTCCCCCTCGCTGGTGGGCCAGAGCCGAGGGCCCAGCCTCCAGCCACAAGGTGAGTGGCTCGGTCCTGCCAGGCGTCTGCAGACCGCTGAGCCTGGGGTCTGCAGAGCTGAAGCCTGGGCACTGCAGGACAGTTCCATGCTTTCCTGTGTCTGTCTGGCGGACTCTAGGGCCCGGCCATGCCTGTTGCTGAGCCCCCAGCCCAGCTGTTCACACAGCTCCAGGGGAGGGTCCCATGGCCTGGCCGTGTAGATGTGGGGAGGGGGGCCCTCTGGAGATGCCAGCCCGGCCCCAAGGTGGGAGCTCTCTCCTCAGGAGAACTTGCAGCTCTCAGGGGTGGAGAAGTCACAGTTCAACCTGTGGATGAGCAGGGCCCAGGGGTCAGCACAGCAGGGCCCACAGGTACTGCGCGTCTCCCTGCAGGCCTCTCGTAGTGGAATGACCCGTCAGGGACGGGACAGCCCCAAGCATAGTGGATAAGCTCTGCATGCGGGATGGCTGTGGGGAAGCCTGTGGGTCAGAGGGCGGAAGGAGGGCCTGGAGTCCTCCCCCAGGAAGGGACGGGCCAGGGGACTCTGCAGCAGCCTGAGCCCGGTCTCTGTCCTGATGCCCAGAACCAGGAGACGCAGTAGGAGTCGGAAGCTGGCAAGAGTCCCCAGTGTAGGAAGAAGCCGGAGCCCCCGCTGGGTGCCAAGGTGAGTCGGGGCCCAGGGGCTGGGGCGGTTATCCCTGGAGACTATGGGCCAGCAGGTGCCCACTCCTCCACAGCAGGCCTGGGCCCTGCCCAGCGTGGGGGGACTGGGGAAAAGGGGGTGTCCCTGCCCCGCCCCATGAACCCCCTTGTCCTAACCGTCCTTGGTCCCACAGGTGTGAGGAGCCAGTCTCAGGCCAGCAGCCGCGCTGGCTGCCTCTCCCGCCCACTTTCCACACTGGACCCGGGAGGATGCTGGCCAGCTTCCTCCCCACCCTTCTGGGGCAGGTGTGTCCCAAGCCTGTCCAGCTGCGGGCACTGCGCATCTGCACAGAACCTCGCCACCCTGTCCACGTGGACTCCTGCTCTTCCTCCTCCTCCGGGTCCGTCAGGTCGCACCAGTGTCTCCGTGCACCTCTCCCAGGCTGGCCCCCACCGTCCTTGTGCTGCCTGCCAGGCTGGAGGAGCCATGCTGACCTCTCCCAGGCCCTGCCTTGCTCCCCTTCACACCCCACCTGCTGTCCTGGCTAACCCATCCTGTGCCCCTCCCCACACTCAGGAAAGAGCTGATAAACTCAATCACTCTCAGGTGTGACCAATAATTCCTTAAAAATCATTCTTGCCAGAAGCTTTGCTTTTCAGCGGAGGCTAAACAGTGTGGGGATGATGTTCTAGCTGTGGGGGCCCCAGGGGGGCAGGCATTTGTCTGACAGCAGCCTCTGTGGCCACAGCCCAGCACACTTGCCCCCACACCTAGATCTCCTCTCCCCTGCCCTCCTGGGCCAGAGGGGACGCTGAGCTGTGTGTAGACCAAGCAGCCAGAGCCAGCCTGGTGCCGTCAGCTCTGCGTGCTCTGTGTGGCTGGTGCTGTTGCCCCCTGGGGGAGCCCTCAGTGCCCATTGGGGCTTCCTGGGAAGGGTGCAGCGGGCAGCACCACACTGCCCACCCTCTTGCACTCACTCTACACATGAAGGCCCTGCACTCACCCTTCGGGGCGGGGGAGGAGGGACGCACGCCCAGGGCGACCTCAGGGCGATGTGTGAGGACAGCACACAGCCCGGGCACCCGCCTGACCACGCCCGCCTCCTGTGCCAGGCCTCCTGTGGGTCCCCAGGGCCGTGGGCACCGTCTCTGTGTTCTTGTCCCTCATCTGCTGTTAGCTCGGAGAGGTGACTTCCCCTCGTGGGCAAGGGCAGGGCGTCCAGGGCAGGCCAGCTGTGGCGGCTGCAGTGACGGCCGCCTGTGCTCCGAGTTAGTCCATCCTGCCTTAGGATGGCCCCTGGATCCCACACACAGTCAGGCCACGGATGCCTGGAACCTGCCAGGCTTTTCCTGTGGGGCCTCGGGTGCCAGAGCCCTCTCCCAGGCATCCACGGAAGCAAATTCTGTCCCATTTGAAGGACTTTTGAGCTTACAAGGCACCCACTGAAGTAGCTTGAGTTAAGGGAAGGTGTAGGAAAAGCGGTTCCTAAATTGCAGATTTCGGGGCAGGACATAAAGCCTGGCTGGGCTCCCGGGAGCCAGACCAGGAGAGCGGGTGGCAGCCTGGCTGCTCACTGTCCCCCGGTGCCAGCTGCTGGCTCCTGGCTTCAGCCGGTCTTGCCCCGGATCTACTGGTACGGGAAGGGCCACTGGGCTCAGAGGCCCCCGGGGACCGTGGAAGGACAGCCTCAGCTGAGACGGGGCCAGGTCAACAGAAGAGCAGGTGAGGAGCGCGTGTCGGATGGGGCCTGGGGCTCCCCAGGCAACAAAGTTGAGGGGGGGCGGGACGTGGGTCAGGCGAGGGGGGAAGCGGGGAGAGGCTATCGTTGCCCACGGAGAGGAGTGTGCGTCACCACAGGCGGCCCTTGGCAGGGCCGGGGCTCAGGGCCCAGGAGGAGTTGGGCAGGACAGGGGCCCTGAGAATTCAGAGAGCAGGCCTATCCCAGGTTTGCTTCCTCTTCTTTGTCCTGTCCCAAGCCCGTCCATGACCCAGGTGCTGTGCTGGAGGCCGCAGACACAGGCGTGCAAGCAAATGCAAGGCCCGTGTGCTGGCCACGTGGACATTGTATTCTAGTGGGTTTAGCAGATTGTAATTTTAAGCTGTCGTGTCTTGAATTTCAACCATCTTCCCTGCCCCTCTACTCAACCAGCTGCCTCTTTGAAGAGAACCCTTGCTCTTTGCTGGAAGTTTGACCTTGAATTTGACACCCTGCAGTGGGTCTACTCCCTGCCCAGTGGGGGAGGGCTTGCCACGTGGCTTGGGGGGCAAGCAGACCCCTCTGTAGGTGTGCTCACTGAGGCCGCCAGAGCCTGCCTCCCCCCTAAGGGTGTTCACCCGCTAGAGGAGCCAGTAGCCTGGAAGCACCCTTGTCCACACATCACCACAGCTGAGCTTATGCCCCAACCTGCCTTCCTGACTGCTGGCATCTGCTTTATCGGGGTTTTCAGGACAGACAGCTGGCTTGTGTTATGTGCCTGCTCCCTCCTGTCCCCTGCGTGGCTGTCCTGGTTTTAAATAGTTTATCTGAGCAGCTGGAAGACCACATGTGCTTATATGGCCTGCGGTACATGTTCCCTTAGCCCTGTCCCTGGCACCTGCCAAAAGAGCAGCCAACACCCCCTCTCCCCCTGCCCCCACCACCTTCAGCGTGACTCCCGCACACATTTCTCCCACCACCAGGCCGCGGGCCTGTTTAAAGCCTGTCCAGCCCCTGCCCTCTCCCAGACCCCACAGGGCAGAGCACACACCACAAGACCCATTGGCAGCTCCTGTTCTGGCTAAGACTGGGGCAGGCTCTAAGAGCAGAGGCATGCCCTGTAGTCTGGGCCCTCTGTCCGAAGTCACAGTGTCCACTCTGACTGGGTGTCAGAGCTGGGAGAGGCCCCCTTCCCTCGGGAGCTTTAGAGGGCGGAGTCTCAGAGATAACTCCCTGAACCTAGTTTAACGGACCCTCAGCCTGAGGCTGGAGACTCCGGTGTGAATCACAGACGTCCCACTGAAGGCCTGGGGTGGGTGGAAGATCTTGGGTGAATAGCTGTCCCTCCCTGGGTCTCTTTCCTCCTCTGTAGGATGGAGAGGCCAGGCCTCTAAATGAAATGATGTTCCGACCCTCGGGGACTCCCCCTCCTGACACCTCCTCCCTCTAGGCGAGGAGCCCCTGCCCCATCCTGGGCAGGTCCTCCCCCCTCACCGGGGAGCAGAGCCGGGCTGTGGGTGCCCACACCAGTCAGAACAGTCCTCGTGGCCACATTCTCCTCCATGGGGTTCAGAAGCTGTCAGAACTGCTGAGAAAGCCTGCCCACCAGAAGCAGCCAGGGGACCAGGGACCCTGGAGGCCCTTCCAGGCAGATGCAGGGCTGGGCCACACCCCAGATGAAGGAATTCATAGGGCATGGACTCCATCTTAGGCCTGTTCATGCTGATCATGCTCAGCCACCTTTCCAATGAACTCTGAACTCTGTGTTTAGTGCCTATGAAAACAACAGAAGGACAAGACCCCCTCTAGACCAGGGAACCTTGAAGATCTATCTAGGTTACTCATCGCCTAAGAGAAAACATACACTAATCACCCCTTCCTCCAGACAGGCCATAAATTTGTCTGTATCTATCAGAGTGTAACCTCAGGGTTATTGATTATTGGCTAACTGTTTGACTGTTCGAGCACATAGCACCTGAATCATGGGCCTATTGGGATTGTATTTTCCTTGGTTTATGTAAGTCTCAAGGAATTTGGAGTGGTGGGTTCAGACATGTACACATGGGGTATAAAAGATTTTCACAAATGCTGGTCAGGGTCCTTGGCTAAGAGGAGACTCTGCCTTGGGCCCGCCGGTGTAATAAACTGCACTCCACTATCTGCATTGTCCTTCTGAATGAGTCTGTTTCCCAGAATGCGTGGCTACAACACGTACAGGGCTCTCCACGGCTGAGCAGCGTGGAGAGACCCGTTTCCTGGAGGGGGAGAGCGGCTCTCTGGGTCAGGGTGTTAACCCTGAGTCCAGTGCCCCCACCCCAGGGTCCCTGCCCCCCATCCTACTGGGGAGAGCACCTGCTGGAGCTCTGCAGGGAGAACCGCTCCCTCCTGAAGGAACACGGCTGGGGGTTGCGGGGGGGGGGGGGGGGGGAGGCACCTGGAGATGGGTGTTTGAGGCTCATTCTTGTCCTGGTGCAGCTGGGAGGCCTGACCTCCCGAATTCCTCTTTACCCTGGGTCTTCGGGCAGGAACCTGGGAGGATCTCATTGCCCTGGTCCAGCTCTGCAGGTGGGCCAACAGCTGCTGTCAGGACGAGTCCAGCTGCCTGCTGGGCACAGGGCTGAGGGTGAGGCCTCTGCTCTTCTGTTTCATGGATAGGTTAACAGAGGCGCAGAGAGGTTAAGTGACTCAGATAAGGTCACACAGCAAAGCTGGGTATTAAACCTTGGTCTTTGACAGCATGGCCAGTGTTTCTGCTTTATTCCCCAAGAAAGGTGACCCTGGCCTTTTGGCTGTGATGGCGACTTGCTAGAAAGGACAGATGGGAGCTTGGCGTGGGCCTTCTGGCCCCTCTTCCAACTGGAGGTCCCCCTGGCCCCCCTCCTTCCTGCCACCAGTGCCTGGACGCGATCTCAGATGCCTCTTCTGGGCTGGAAGCCCTCCCCCACCCCGATCTGCCTCTTGAGCGGCTCTATTTTTAGGAGCTGTGCTTACAGGAGTAGGGGGACTCGCAGGGCCACAGAGAGAGTGTGAGGGCCGCACCTCAGGCTGGCCAACCCCCTCCCTGGAGGCCTCCCTGCACCCCAGGGTGACAGACTTCTCCCAGCGCTCAGGCCCCTGGCCTGACTGCTCCCTTGGGAGCAGTGCTGACCTGCCAGTCCTCACCCACCCTGGGCTGGGGGCTGTCCCCCTGCCGCTCTTTCCCCACGCCCCATTTGGAGACTCTTTGGGATGAGTACCCCCACCCAGGGGAGCCAGCTTCAGTCCAAAGCACCCTATTGCCAGCCCCACCCTGCCTGCCCCACTGTAGGTCTGTTTGCCCTGACCCAGCAGGACTGGATGACTGGGAGCAGGCTCAGAAGAGTCACCAGCCTGAGGCTGCCGCCTGAGGCAGTCTCCCCTGGGGGCTACGGGCAGGGCTCCTTCAAGCACCTCTGAGCCACAAAGGGGCTGCCTTGTGGCGAATACCATGCCACCTGCCAGAGCTGGGGCTCACCGCATGTCTGCAGACAGGTGCCTGGGTGGGTCTCAACCATGAGGGCGGGGTCTGGGGGACAGGTGAGTGGGCATCAGCACCCCGTCCAGGGTGCCGTCACTGTAGCCTGAGTCACAGGTTGGTGGCCACAGCACTGGGTACAGCCTCCGTTCACCCTAGCTTTCCTCCCCTTGGAGAAGAGGAACCTGAGGCACAGGGGCCAACAGCCTTCCCACGGTCACACACACAGGGCGTGGAGCTCGTGTCCCGAGCCATGCCCACCTCCCAGCCACCCCTCTGGCCTCTCCGTGTGCTCACAGCGACTGGGACAGCAAGACACTTCCCCATGTGGGGCCCTGGGCTGCCTCAGGCCTTGGGAGTGGGGCTTGGACCCCAGCTTCTGTTCCCAGAGCCGCATGGAAGACACCCTGGAGAAGCTCCATGGAGCTGGGCTTTTCGTAGAGACGGCAGTTGTGAGAGATGAACAGACCCCACACCTGCCCAGGGTCCCCTGGGAACCACCACACAGGCTGGGACGTGGGTATTCCCTCATCTGTGATCCGCCTGATTCCCTGCTCAGCTCATACTCCCCATGTGTCTGGGGTCTGGTGTAACCAGTGTCTGCTGTGTGCTGCGTGTGTATGCACACGTGTGAGGGTGAGCTCCCTTCCATTTAGCCTCTGTGGGTCTGGTATCTGGTGTGTGTCTGATATTGTGTGTGTTGGTGTGTGTCTGCTGTGTGCTGTGGGTGT
>NW_026292810.1:0-38796 GCF_023091745.1 Budorcas taxicolor | reverse complement strand
GGGAACGCCCGGAATTCTTTCCCGATGAAGCAGGGAAAGGATCCCTCACCTCGAGCTACGAGGCGGAAACGGGGCTCCTCTGGATGTGGGCGGGACCCTCGTGTTTCCTCTCGAGTGGAGACGGGTATGTCAGGGAACTTCTTGAGTTGCACCATGGGAGGGAAGGACCCTTTCGACGTTCCAGAGGTGAGGTGTGATTAGCCCCGAGAAGCCTCTGCGGAAATGGGCCTCATCTCGCCTGCAGGGGAGAACCTCCTGGATATTCTCGAGTTGCGGCAGGTCTTCTCGAGCTACGACGGGGACCTCAGGGACCCGCTCTGGTGGCCTCAGGAAGGGCCAGTCCCCATGCGAGTTGCTAGGGGCCATCTCGAGATTCCTCTGCCGTCGATGCCGGGGCCTAAGACCTTGTGTGGAGTCGGGGACGGAACCTGAGGATTCCTCTCCAGTGTTAACATGGATTTTGGGGTGCCTCTGAGTCTCCCCAGGGGAGTCAGGCCTCGTCTCGAGTGGGGGCATGCACGTGCGCTTCCCTCCCGAGCTGCAGCAGTAGGGTCACGCTTCCTGTCACGTGGATCAAAGGATCTGTGGCTTTCCCTCGAGGCTTTCCCACGAGGCTTTCCCACAGGGCTGTGCCAAGTGCCACCTTGGTGTGAGTCGATCCTCGGCGTGAAAGACGAGCCGGTGAAGGGAAAAGAGGTTCCTCTGGAATGGACAGAGACATCTGGGGGACTTTTGGAAAGGTGGCACGACCCTGGAGTTCCTCTCGCCGTTCCTGTTGAGAGGGCCTCCTCTTGAGTTGCGACGGGAACGCCCGGAATTCTTTCCCGACGAAGCAGGGAAAGGATCCCTCACCTCGAGCTACGAGGCGGAAACGGGGCTCCTCTGGATGTGGGCGGGACCCTCGTGTTTCCTCTCGAGTGGAGACGGGTATGTCAGGGAACTTCTTGAGTTGCACCATGGGAGGGAAGGACCCTTTCGACGTTCCAGAGGTGAGGTGTGATTAGCCCCGAGAAGCCTCTGCGGAAATGGGCCTCATCTCGCCTGCAGGGGAGAACCTCCTGGATATTCTCGAGTTGCGGCAGGTCTTCTCGAGCTACGACGGGGACCTCAGGGACCCGCTCTGGTAGCCTCAGGAAGGGCCAGTCCCCATGCGAGTTGCTAGGGGCCATCTCGAGATTCCTCTGCCGTCGATGCCGGGGCCTAAGACCTTGTGTGGAGTCGGGGACGGAACCTGAGGATTCCTCTCCAGTGTTGACATGGATTTTGGGGTGCCTCTGAGTCTCCCCAGGGGAGTCAGGCCTCGTCTCGAGTGGGGGCATGCACGTGCGCTTCCCTCCCGAGCTGCAGCAGTAGGGTCACGCTTCCTGTCACGTGGATCAAAGGATCTGTGGCTTTCCCTCGAGGCTTTCCCACGAGGCTTTCCCACAGGGCTGTGCCAAGTGCCACCTTGGTGTGAGTCGATCCTCGGCGTGAAAGACGAGCCGGTGAAGGGAAAAGAGGTTCCTCTGGAATGGACAGAGACATCTGGGGGACTTTTGGAAAGGTGGCACGACCCTGGAGTTCCTCTCGCCGTTCCTGTTCAGAGGACCTCCTCTTGAGATGCGACGGGAACGCCCGGAATTCTTTCCCGACGAAGCAGGGAAAGGATCCCTCACCTCGAGCTACGAGGCGGAAACGGGGCTCCTCTGGATGTGGGCGGGACCCTCGTGTTTCCTCTCGAGTGGAGACGGGTATGTCGGGGAACTTCTTGAGTTGCACCAAGGGAGTGAAGGACCCTTTCGACGTTCCAGAGGTGAGGTGTGATTAGCCCCGTGCAGCCTCTGCGGAAATGGGCCTCATCTCGCCTGCAGGGGAGAACCTCCTGGATATTCTCGAGTTTCGGCAGGTCTTCTCGAGTTACGACGGGGACCTCAGGGACCCGCTCTGGTGGCCTCAGGAAGGGCCAGTCCCCATGCGAGTTGCTAGGGACCATCTCGAGATTCCTCTCCGTCGATGCCGGGGCCTAAGACCTTGTGTGGAGTCGGGGCCGGAACCTGAGGATTCCTCTCCAGTGTTGACATGGATTTTGGGGTGCCTCTGAGTCTCCCCAGGGGAGTCAGGCCTCGTCTCGAGTGGGGGCATGCACGTGCGCTTCCCTCCGGATCTGCAGCAGTAGGGTCACGATTCCTGTCACGTGGATAAAGGGATCTGTGGCTTTCCCTCGAGGCTTTACCTCGAGGCTTTCCCACGAGGCTTTCCCACAGGGCTGTGCCAAGTGCCACCTTGGTGTGAGTCGATCCTCGGCGTGAAAGACGAGCCGGTGAAGGAAAAAGAGGTTCCTCAGGAATGGATTGAGACATCTGGGGGACTTTTGGGATGGTGGCACGACCCTGGAGTTCCTCTCGCCGTTCCTGTTGAGAGGACCTCCTCTTGAGATGCGACGGGAACGCCCGGAATTCTTTCCCGACGAAGCAGGGAAAGGATCCCTCACCTCGAGCTATGAGGCGGAAACGGGGCTCCTCTGGATGTGGGCGGGACCCTCGTGTTTCCTCTCGAGTGGAGACAGGTATGTCGGGGAACTTCTTGAGTTGCACCAAGGGAGTGAAGGACCCTTTCGACGTTCCAGAGGTGAGGTGTGATTAGCCCCGTGCAGCCTCTGCGGAAATGGGCCTCATCTCGCCTGCAGGGGAGAACCTCCTGGATATTCTCGAGTTGCGGCAGGTCTTCTCGAGTTACGACGGGGACCTCAGGGACCCGCTCTGGTGGCCTCAGGAAGGGCCAGTCCCCATGCGAGTTGCTAGGGGCCATCTCGAGATTCCTCTGCCGTCGATGCCGGGGCCTAAGACCTTGTGTGGAGTCGGGGCCGGAACCTGAGGATTCCTCTCCAGTGTTGACATGGATTTTGGGGTGCCTCTGAGTCTCCCCAGGGGAGTCAGGACTCGTCTCGAGTGGGGCATGCACCTGTGCTTCCCTCCCGAGCTGCAGCAGTAGGGTCACGATTCCTGTCACGTGGATAAAGGGATCTGTGGCTTTCCCTCGAGGCTTTCCCTCGAGGCTTTCCCACGAGGCTTTCCCACAGGGCTGTGCCAAGTGCCACCTTGGTGTGAGTCGATCCTCGGCGTGAAAGACGAGCCGGTGAAGGAAAAAGAGGTTCATCAGGAATGGATTGAGACATCTGGGGGACTCTTGGAATGGTGGCACGACCCTGGAGTTCCTCTCGCCGTTCCTGTTGAGAGGGCCTCCTCTTGAGTTGCGACGGGAACGCCCGGAATTCTTTCCCGATGAAGCAGGGAAAGGATCCCTCACCTCGAGCTACGAGGCGGAAACGGGGCTCCTCTGGATGTGGGCGGGACCCTCGTGTTTCCTCTCGAGTGGAGACGGGTATGTCAGGGAACTTCTTGAGTTGCACCATGGGAGGGAAGGACCCTTTCGACGTTCCAGAGGTGAGGTGTGATTAGCCCCGAGAAGCCTCTGCGGAAATGGGCCTCATCTCGCCTGCAGGGGAGAACCTCCTGGATATTCTCGAGTTGCGGCAGGTCTTCTCGAGCTACGACGGGGACCTCAGGGACCCGCTCTGGTGGCCTCAGGAAGGGCCAGTCCCCATGCGAGTTGCTAGGGGCCATCTCGAGATTCCTCTGCCGTCGATGCCGGGGCCTAAGACCTTGTGTGGAGTCGGGGACGGAACCTGAGGATTCCTCTCCAGTGTTAACATGGATTTTGGGGTGCCTCTGAGTCTCCCCAGGGGAGTCAGGCCTCGTCTCGAGTGGGGGCATGCACGTGCGCTTCCCTCCCGAGCTGCAGCAGTAGGGTCACGCTTCCTGTCACGTGGATCAAAGGATCTGTGGCTTTCCCTCGAGGCTTTCCCACGAGGCTTTCCCACAGGGCTGTGCCAAGTGCCACCTTGGTCTGAGTCGATCCTCGGCGTGAAAGACGAGCCGGTGAAGGGAAAAGAGGTTCCTCTGGAATGGACAGAGACATCTGGGGGACTTTTGGAAAGGTGGCACGACCCTGGAGTTCCTCTCGCCGTTCCTGTTGAGAGGGCCTCCTCTTGAGTTGCGACGGGAACGCCCGGAATTCTTTCCCGACGAAGCAGGGAAAGGATCCCTCACCTCGAGCTACGAGGCGGAAACGGGGCTCCTCTGGATGTGGGCGGGACCCTCGTGTTTCCTCTCGAGTGGAGACGGGTATGTCAGGGAACTTCTTGAGTTGCACCATGGGAGGGAAGGACCCTTTCGACGTTCCAGAGGTGAGGTGTGATTAGCCCCGAGAAGCCTCTGCGGAAATGGGCCTCATCTCGCCTGCAGGGGAGAACCTCCTGGATATTCTCGAGTTGCGGCAGGTCTTCTCGAGCTACGACGGGGACCTCAGGGACCCGCTCTGGTAGCCTCAGGAAGGGCCAGTCCCCATGCGAGTTGCTAGGGGCCATCTCGAGATTCCTCTGCCGTCGATGCCGGGGCCTAAGACCTTGTGTGGAGTCGGGGACGGAACCTGAGGATTCCTCTCCAGTGTTGACATGGATTTTGGGGTGCCTCTGAGTCTCCCCAGGGGAGTCAGGCCTCGTCTCGAGTGGGGGCATGCACGTGCGCTTCCCTCCCGAGCTGCAGCAGTAGGGTCACGCTTCCTGTCACGTGGATCAAAGGATCTGTGGCTTTCCCTCGAGGCTTTCCCACGAGGCTTTCCCACAGGGCTGTGCCAAGTGCCACCTTGGTGTGAGTCGATCCTCGGCGTGAAAGACGAGCCGGTGAAGGGAAAAGAGGTTCCTCTGGAATGGACAGAGACATCTGGGGGACTTTTGGAAAGGTGGCACGACCCTGGAGTTCCTCTCGCCGTTCCTGTTGAGAGGACCTCCTCTTGAGATGCGACGGGAACGCCCGGAATTCTTTCCCAACGAAGCAGGGAAAGGATCCCTCACCTCAAGCTACGAGGCGGAAACGGGGCACCTCTGGATGTGGGCGGGACCCTCGTGTTTCCTCTCGAGTGGAGACGGGTATGTCGGGGAACTTCTTGAGTTGCACCAAGGGTGGGAAGGACCCTTTCGACGTTCCAGAGGTGAGGTGTGATTAGCCCCGAGACGCCTCTGCGGAAATGGGTCTAATCTCGCCTGCAGGGGAGAACCTCCTGGATATTCTCGAGTTGCGGCAGGTCTTCTCGAGTTACGACGGGGACCTCAGGGACCCGCTCTGGTGGCCTCAGGAAGGGCCAGTCCCCATGCGAGTTGCTAGGGGCCATCTCGAGATTCCTCTCCCGTCGATGCCGGGGCCTAAGACCTTGTGTGGAGTCGGGGCCGGAACCTGAGGATTCCTCTCCAGTGTTGACATGGATTTTGGGGTGCCTCTGAGTCTCCCCAGGGGAGTCAGGCCTCGTCTCGAGTGGGGGCATGCACGTGCGCTTCCCTCCGGATCTGCAGCAGTAGGGTCACGATTCCTGTCACGTGGATTAAGGGATCTGTGGCTTTCCCTCGAGGCTTTCCCTCGAGGCTTTCCCACGAGGCTTTCCCACAGGGCTGTGCCAAGTGCCACCTTGGTGTGAGTCGATCCTCGGCGTGAATTACGAGCCGGTGAAGGAAAAAGAGGTTCCTCTGGAATGGATTGAGACATCTGGGGGACTTTTGGAATGGTGGCACGACCCTGGAGTTCCTCTCGCCGTTCCTGTTGAGAGGACCTCCTCTTGAGATGCGACGGGAACGCCCGGAATTCTTTCCCGACGAAGCAGGGAAAGGATCCCTCACCTCGAGCTACGAGGCGGAAACGGGGCTCCTCTGGATGTGGGCGGGACCCTCGTGTTTCCTCTCGAGTGGAGACGGGTATGTCGGGGAACTTCTTGAGTTGCACCAAGGGAGTGAAGGACCCTTTCGACGTTCCAGAGGTGAGGTGTGATTAGCCCCGTGCAGCCTCTGCGGAAATGGGCCTCATCTCGCCTGCAGGGGAGAACCTCCTGGATATTCTCGAGTTTCGGCAGGTCTTCTCGAGTTACGACGGGGACCTCAGGGACCCGCTCTGGTGGCCTCAGGAAGGGCCAGTCCCCATGCGAGTTGCTAGGGGCCATCTCGAAATTCCTCTGCCGTCGATGCCGGGGCCTAAGACCTTGTGTGGAGTCGGGGCCGGAACCTGAGGATTCCTCTCCAGTGTTGACATGGATTTTGGGGTGCCTCTGAGTCTCCCCAGGGGAGTCAGGCCTCGTCTCGAGTGGGGGCATGCACGTGCGCTTCCCTCCGGATCTGCAGCAGTAGGGTCACCTTTCATGTCACGTGGATAAAGGGATCTGTGGCTTTCCCTCGAGGCTTTCCCTCGAGGCTTTCCCACGAGGCTTTCCCACAGGGCTGTGCCAAGTGCCACCTTGGTGTGAGTCGATCCTCGGCGTGAAAGACGAGCCGGTGAAGGAAAAAGAGGTTCCTCTGGAATGGATTGAGACATCTGGGGGACTTTTGGAATGTTGGCACGACCCTGGAGTTCCTCTCGCCGTTCCTGTTGAGAGGACCTCCTCTTGAGATGCGACGGGAACGCCCGGAATTCTTTCCCGACGAAGCAGGGAAAGGATCCCTCCCCTCGAGCTACGAGGCGGAAACGGGGCTCCGCTGGTTGTGGGCGGGACCCTCGTGTTTCCTTTCGAGTGGAGACGGGTATGTCGGGGAACTTCTTGTTTGCACCAAGGGAGTGAAGGACCCTTTTGACGTTCCAGAGGTGAGGTGTGATTAGCCCCGAGAAGCCTCTGCGGAAATGGGCCTCATCTCGCCTGCAGGGGAGAACCTCCTGGATATTCTCGAGTTGCGGCAGGTCTTCTCGAGCTACGACGGGGACCTCAGGGACGCGCTCTGGTTGCCTCAGGAAGGGCCAGTCCCCATGCGAGTTGCTAGGGGCCATCTCGAGATTCCTCTCCCGTCGATGCCGGGGCCTAAGACCTTGTGTGGAGTCGGGGCCAGAACCTGAGGATTCCTCTCCAGTGTTGACATGGATTTTGGGGTGCCTCTGAGTCTCCCCAGGGGAGTCAGGACTCGTCTCGAGTTGGGGCATGCACCTGTGCTTCCCTCCCGAGCTGCAGCAGTAGGGTCACGATTCCTGTCACGTGGATAAAGGGATCTTGGCTTTCCCTCGAGGCTTTCCCTCGAGGCTTTCCCACGAGGCTTTCCCACAGGGCTGTGCCAAGTGCCACCTTGGTGTGAGTCGATCCTCGGCGTGAAAGACGAGCCGATGAAGGAAAAAGAGGTTTCTCTGGAATGGATTGAGACATCTGGGGGACTCTTGGAATGGTGGCACGACCCTGGAGTTCCTCTCGCCGTTCCTGTTGAGAGGGCCTCCTCTTGAGATGCGACGGGAACGCCGGGAATTCTTTCCCGACGAAGCAGGGAAAGGATCCCTCACCTCGAGCTACGAGGCGGAAACGGGGCTCCTCTGGATGTGGGCGGGACCCTCGTGTTTCCTCTCGTGTGGAGACGGGTATGTCGGGGAACTTCTTGAGTTGTACCAAGGGTGGGAAGGAACCTTTCGACGTTCCAGAGGTGAGGTGTGATTAGCCCCGAGAAGCCTCTGTGGAAATGGGCCTCATCTCGTCTGCAGGGGAGAACCTCCTGGATATTCTCGAGTTGCGGCAGGTCTTCTCGAGTTACGACGGGGACCTCAGGGACCCGCTCTGGTGGCCTCAGGAAGGGCCAGTCCCCATGCGAGTTGCTAGGGGCCATCTCGAGATTCCTCTCCCGTCGATGCCGGGGCCTAAGACCTTGTGTGGAGTCGGGGCCAGAACCTGAGGATTCCTCTCCAGTGTTGACATGGATTTTGGGGTGCCTCTGAGTCTACCCAGGGGAGTCAGGACTCGTCTCGAGTGGGGGCATGCACGTGCGCTTCCCTCCCGAGCTGCAGCAGTATGGTCACGCTTTCTGTCACGTGGATAAAGGGATCTGTGGCTTTCCCTCGAGGCTTTCCCTCGAGGCTTTCCCACGATGCTTTCCCACAGGGCTGTGCCAAGTGCCACCTTGGTGTGAGTCGATCCTCGGCGTGAAAGACGAGCCGGTGAAGGAAAAAGAGGTTCCTCTGGAATGGATTGAGACATCTGGGGGACTCTTGGAATGGTGGCACGACCCTGGAGTTCCTCTCGCCGTTCCTGTTGAGAGGGCCTCCTCTTGAGATGCGACGGGAACGCCGGGAATTCTTTCCCGACGAAGCAGGGAAAGGATCCCTCACCTCGAGCTACGAGGCGGAAACGGGTCTCCTCTGGATGTGGCCTGGACCCTCGTGTTTCCTCTCGAGTGGACACGGGTATGTCGGGGAACTTCTTGAGTTGTACCAAGGGTGGGAAGGAACCTTTCGACGTTCCAGAGGTGAGGTGTGATTAGCCCCGAGAAGCCTCTGCGGATATGGGCCTCATCTCGCCTGCAGGGGAGAACCTCCTGGATATTCTCGAGTTGCGGCAGGTCTTCTCGAGTTACGACAGGGACCTCAGGGACCCGATCTGGTGGCCTCATGAAGGGCCAATCCACATGCGTGTTGCTAGGGGCCATCTCGGGATTCCTCTCCCGTCGATGCCGGGGCCTAAGACCTTGTGTGGAGTCGGGGCCGGAACCTGAGGATTCCTCTCCAGTGTTGACATGGATCTTGGGGTGCCTCTCAGTCTCCCCAGGGGAGTCAGGCGTCGTCTCGAGTGGGGGCATGCACGTGCAATTCCCTCCCGAGCTGCAGCAGTAGGGTCACGCTTCCTGTCACGTGGATCAAAGGATCTGTGGCTTTCCCTCGAGGCTTTCCCATGAGGCTTTCCCACAGGGCTGTGCCAAGTGCCACCTTGGTGTGAGTCGATCCTCGGCGTGAAAGGCGAGCCGGTGAAGGAAAAAGAGGTTCCTCTGGAATGGATTGAGATATCTGGGGGACTCTTGGAATGGTGGCACGACCCTGGAGTTCCTCTCGCCGATCCTGTTGAGAGGGCCTCCTCTTGAGATGCGAGGGGAACGACGGGAATTCTTTCCCGACGAAGCAGGGAAAGGATCCCTCACCTCGAGCTACGAGACGGAAACGGGGCTCCTCTGGATGTGGGCGGGACCCTCGTGTTTCCTCTCAAGTGGAGACGGGTATGTCGGGGAACTTCTTGAGTTGTACCAAGGGTGGGAAGGAACCTTTCGACGTTCCAGATGTGAGGTGTGATTAGCCCCGAGAAGCCTCTGCGGAAATGGGCCTCATCTCGCCTACAGGGGAGATACTCCTGGATATTCTCGAGTTGCGGCAGGTCTTCTCGAGTTACGACGGGGACCTCAGGGACCCGCTCTGGTGGCCTCAGGAAGGGCCAGTCCCTATGCGAGTTGCTAGCGGCCACCTCGGGATTCCTCTACCATCGATTCCGGTGCCTAAGACCTTGTGTGGAGACGGGGCCGGAACCTGAGGATTCCTCTCCAGTGTTGACATGGATCTTGGGGTGCCTCTGAGTCTTCCCAGGGGAGTCAGGACTCGTCTCGAGTGGGGGCATGCACGTGGGTTTCCCTCCCGAGCTGCAGCACTAGTGTCACGCTTCCTGTCACGTGGATAAAGGGATCTGTGGCTTTCCCACGAGGCATTCCCACAGGGTTGTGCCAAGTCCCACCTTGGTGTGAGTCGATCCTCGCCGTGAAAGACGAGCCGGTGAAGGGAAAAGAGGTTCCTCTGGAATGGACAGAGACATCTGGGGGACTTTTGGAATGGTGGCACGACCCTGGAGTTCCTCTCGCCGTACCTTGTGAGAGGGCCTCCTCTTGAGATGCGACGGGAAGGCCCGGAATTCTTTCCCGACGAAGCAGGGAAAGGATCCCTCACCTCGAGCTACGAGGCGGAAACGGGGCTCCTCAGGATGTGGGCGGGACCCTCGTGTTTACTCTCGAGTGGAGACGGGTATGTCGGGGAACTTCTTGAGTTGCACCAAGGGAGTGAAAGACCCTTTCGTCGTTCCAGAGGTGAGGTGTGATTAGCCCCGAGAAGCCTCTGCGGAAATGGGCCTCATCTTGCCTTCAGGGGAGATCCTCCTGGATATTCTCGAGTTGCGGCAGGTCTTCTCGAGTTACGACGGGGACCTCAGGGACCCGCTCTGGTGGCCTCAGGAAGGGCCAGTCCCCATGCGAGTTGCTAGGGGCCATCTCGGGATTCCTCTACCATCGATTCCGGTGCCTAAGACCTTGTGTGGAGTCGGGGCCAGAACCTGAGGATTCCTCTCCAGTGTTGACATGGATCTTGGGGTGCCTCTCAGTCTCCCAAGGGGAGTCAGCCTCGTCTCGAGTTGGGGCATGCACGTGCGCTTCCCTCCCGAGCTGCAGCAGTAGGGTCACGCTTCCTGTCACGTGGATCAAGGGATCTGTGGCTTTCCCTTGAGGCTTTCCCTCGAGGCTTTCCCACGAGGCTTTCCCACAGGGCTGTGCCAAGTGCCACCTTGGTGTGAGTCGATCCTCGGCGTGAAAGACGAGCCAGTGAAGGGAAAAGAGGTTCCTCTGGAATGGACTGAGACATCTGGGGGACTCTTGGAATGGTGGCACGACCCTGGAGTTCCTCTCGCCGTTGCTGTTGAGAGGGCCTCCTCTTGAGATGCGACGGGAACGCCCGGAATTCTTTCCCGACGAAGCAGGGAAAGGATCCCTCACCTCGAGCTACGAGGCGTAAACGGGGCTCCTCTGGATGTGGGCGGGACCCTCGTGTTTCCTCTCGAGTGGAGACGGGTATGTCGGGGAACTTCTTGAGTTGCACCAAGGGTGTGAAGGACCCATTCGACGTTCCAGAGGTGAGGTGTGATTAGCCCCGAGAAGCCTATGCGGAAATGGGCCTCATCTCGCCTGCAGGGGAGAACCTCCTAGATATTCTAGAGTTGCGGCGGGTCTTCTCGAGTTACAACGCGGACCTCAGGGACCCGCTCTGGTGGGCTCAGGAAGGGCCAGTCCCCATGCGAGTTGCTAGGGGCCATCTCGAGATTCCTCTCCCGTCGATGCCGGGGCCTAAGACCTTGTGTGGAGTCGGGGCCAGAACCTGAGGATTCCTCTCCAGTGTTGACATGGATTTTGGGGTGCCTCTGAGTCTCCCCAGGGGAGTCAGGACTCGTCTCGAGTGGGAGCATGCACGTGCGCTTCCCTCCCGAGCTGCAGCAGAAGGGTCACGCTTCCTGTCACGTGGATCAAGGGATCTGTGACTTTCCCACGAGGCTTTCCCACAGGGCTGTGCCAAGTGCCACCTTGGTGTGAGTCGATCCTCGGCGTGAAAGACGAGCCGGTGAAGGAAAAAGAGGTTCCTCTGGAATGGATTGAGACATCTGGGGGACTCTTGGAATGGTGGCACGACCCTGGAGTTCCGCTCGCCGTTCCTGTTGAGGGCGCCTTCTCTTGAGATGTGATGGGAACGCCCGGAATTCTTTCCCATCGAAGCAGGGAAAAGAGCCCTCACCTCGAGCTACGAGGCGGAAACGGGGCTCCTCTGAATGTGGGCGGGACCCTCGTGTTTCCTCTCGAGTGGAGACGGGTATGTCGGGGAACTTCTTGAGTTGCACCAAGGGAGTGAAGGACCCTTTCGACGTTCCAGAGGTGAGGTGTGATTAGCCCCGAGAAGCCTCTGCGGAAATGGGCCTCATCTCGCCTGCAGGGGAGAACCTCCTGGATATCCTCGAGTTGCGGCAGGTCTTCTCGAGTTACGACGGGGACCTCAGGGACCCGCTCTGGTGGCCTCAGGAAGGGCCAGTCCCCATGCGAGTTGTTAGGGGCCATCACGGGATTCCTCTCCCGTCGATGCCGGGGCCTAAGACCTTGTGTGGAGTCGGGGCCAGAACCTGAGGATTCCTCTCCAGTGTTGACATGGATTTTGGGGTGCCTCTGAGTCTCCCCAGGGGAGTCAGGACTCGTCTCGAGTGGGGGCATGCACGTGCGCTTCCCTCCCGAGCTGCAGCAGTAAGGTCACGCTTCCTATCACGTGGATCAAGGGATCTGTGGCTTTCCCTCGAGGCTTTCCCTCGAGGCTTTCCCACGAGGCTTTCCCACAGGGCTGTGCCAAGTGCCACCTTGGTGTGAGTCGATCCTCGGCGTGAAAGACGAGCCGGTGAAGGAAAAAGAGGTTCCTCTGGAATGGATTGAGACATCTGGGGGACTCTTGGAATGGTGGCACGACCCTGGAGTTACTCTCGCCTTTCCTGTTGAGAGGGCCTCCTCTTGAGATGCGACGGGAACGCCGGGAATTCTTTCCCGACGAAGCAGGGAAAGGATCCCTCACCTCGAGCTACGAGGCGGAAACGGGGCTCCTCTGGATGTGGGCGGGACCCTCGTGTTTCCTCTCGAGTGGAGACGGGTATGTCGGGGAACTTCTTGAGTTGTACCAAGGGTGGGAAGGAACCTTTCGACGTTCCAGAGGTGAGGTTTGATTAGCCCCGAGAAGCCTCTGCGGAAATGGGCCTCATCTCGCCTTCAGGGGAGATCCTCCTGCATATTCTCGAGTTGCGGCAGGTCTTCTCGAGTTACGACGGGGACCTCAGGGACCCGCTCCGGTGGCCTCAGGAAGGGCCAGTCCCCATGCGAGTTGCTAGGGGCCATCTCGGGATTCCTCTCCCATCGATGCCGGGGCCTAAGACCTTGTGTGGAGTCGGGGCCGGAACCTGAGGATTCCTCTCCAGTGTTGACATGGATCTTGGGGTGCCTCTCAGTCTCCCCAGGGGAGTCAGACCTCGTCTCGAATGGGGGCATGCACGTGCGATTCCCTCCCGAGCTGCAGCAGTAGGGTCACGCTTCCTGTCACGTGGATCAAGGAATCTGTGGCTTTCCCACGAGGCTTTCCCACAGGGCTGTGCCAAGTGCCACCTTGGTGTGAGTCGATCCTCGGCGTGAAAGACGAGCCGGTGAAGGAAAAAGAGGTTCCTCTGGAATGGATTGAGACATCTGGGGGACTTTTGGAATGGTGGCACGACCCTGGAGTTCCTCTCGCCGTTCCTGTTGAGAGGACCTCCTCTGGAGATGCGACGGGAACACCCGGAATTCTTTCCCGACGAAGCAGGGAAAGGATCCCTCACCTCGAGCTACGAGGCGGAAACGGGGCTCCTCTGGATGTGGGCGGGACCCTCGTGTTTCCTCTCGAGTGGAGACGGGTATGTCGGGGAACTTCTTGAGTTGCACCAAGTGTGTGAAGGACCCTTTCGACGTTCCAGAGGTGAGGTGTGATTAGCCCCGAGAAGCCTCTGCGGAAATGGGCCTCATCTCGCCTGCAGGGGAGAATCTCCTGGATATTCTCGAGTTGCGGCAGGTCTTCTCGAGTTACGACGGGGACCTCAGGGACCCGCTCTGGTGGCCTCAGGAAGGGCCAGTCCCCATGCGAGTTGCTAGGGGCCATCTCGAGATTCCTCTCCCGTCGATGCCGGGGCCTCAGACCTTTTGTGGAGTCGGGGCCAGAACCTGAGGATTCCTCTCCAGTGTTGACATGGTTTACGGGGTGCCTCTGAGTCTCCCCAGGGGAGTCAGGACTCGTCTCGAGTGGGGGCATGCACGTGGGCTTCCCTCCCGAGCTGCAGCAGTAGGGTCACGCTTCCTGTCACGTGGATAAAGGGATCTGTGGCTCTCCCACGAGGCTTTCCCACAGGGCTGTGCCAAGTGCCACCTTGGTGTGAGTCGATCCTCGGCGTGAAAGACGAGCCGGTGAAGGGAAAAGAGGTTCCTCTGGAATGGACTGAGACATCTGGGGGACTTTTGGAATGGTGGCACGACCCTGGAGTTCCTCTCGCCGTTCCTGTTGAGAGGACCTCCTCTGGAGATGCGACGGGAACGCCCGGAATTCTTTCCCGACGAAGCAGGGAAAGGATCCCTCACCTCGAGCTACGAGGCGGAAACCGGGCTCCTCTGGATGTGGGCGGGACCCTCGTGTTTCCTCTCGAGTGGAGACGGGTATGTCGGGGAACTTCTTGAGTTGCACCAAGGGTGTGAAGGACCCTTTCGACGTTCCAGAGGTGAGGTGTGATTAGCCCCGAGAAGCCTCTGCGGAAATGGGCCTCATCTCGCCTGCAGGGGAGAACCTCCTGGATATTCTCGAGTTGCGGCAGGTCTTCTCGAGTTACGACGGGGACCTCAGGGACCCGCTCTGGTGGCCTCATAAAGGGCCAGTCCCCATGCGAGCTGCTAGGGGCCATCTCGAGATTCCTCTCCCGTCGATGCCGGGGCCTCAGACCTTGTGTGGAGTCGGGGCCAGAACCTCAGGATTCCTCTCCAGTGTTGACATGGATTTTGGGGTGCCTCTGAGTCTCCCCAGGGGGGTCAGGACTCGTCTCGAGTGGGGGCATGCACGTGCGCTTCCCTCCCGAGCTGCAGCAGTAGGGTCACGCTTCCTGTCACGTAGATAAAGGGATCTGTGGCTTTCCCTCGAGGCTTTCCCTCGAGGCTTTCCCACGAGGCTTTCCCACAGGGCTGTGCCAAGTGCCACCTTGGTGTGAGTCGATCCTCGGCGTGAAAGACGAGTCGGTGAAGGGAAAAGAGGTTCCTCTGGAATGGATTGAGACATTTGGGGGACTCTTGGAATGGTGGCACGACCCTGGAGTTCCTCTCGCCGTTCCTGTTGAGAGGGCCTCCTCTTGAGATGCGACGGGAACGCCGGGAATTCTTTCCCGACGAAGCAGGGAAAGGATCCCTTACCTCGAGCTACGAGGCGGAAACGGGGCTTCTCTGGATGTGGGCGGGACCCTCGTGTTTCCTCTCGAGTGGAGACGGGTATGTCGGGGAACTTCTTGAGTTGAACCAAGGGAGTGAAGGACCCATTCGACGTTCCAGAGGTGAGGTGTGATTAGCCCCGAGAAGCCTCTGCGGAAATGGTCCTCATCTCGCCTGCAGGGGAGAACCTCCTGGATATTCTCGAGCTGCGGCAGGTCTTCTCGAGTTACGACGGGGACCTCAGGGACCCGCTCTGGTGGCCTCAGGAAGGGCCAGTCCCCATGCGAGTTGCTAGGGGCCATCTCGGGATTCCTCTCCCATCGATGCCGGGGCCTAAGACCTTGTGTGGAGTCGGGGCCGGAACCTGAGGATTCCTCTCCAGTGTTGACATGGATCTTGGGGTGCCTCTCAGTCTCCCCAGGGGAGTCAGACCTCGTCTCGAATGGGGGCATGCACGTGCGATTCCCTCCCGAGCTGCAGCAGTAGGGTCACGCTTCCTGTCACGTGGATCAAGGAATCTGTGGCTTTCCCACGAGGCTTTCCCACAGGGCTGTGCCAAGTGCCACCTTGGTGTGAGTCGATCCTCGGCGTGAAAGACGAGCCGGTGAAGGAAAAAGAGGTTCCTCTGGAATGGATTGAGACATCTGGGGGACTTTTGGAATGGTGGCACGACCCTGGAGTTCCTCTCGCCGTTCCTGTTGAGAGGACCTCCTCTGGAGATGCGACGGGAACACCCGGAATTCTTTCCCGACGAAGCAGGGAAAGGATCCCTCACCTCGAGCTACGAGGCGGAAACGGGGCTCCTCTGGATGTGGGCGGGACCCTCGTGTTTCCTCTCGAGTGGAGACGGGTATGTCGGGGAACTTCTTGAGTTGCACCAAGTGTGTGAAGGACCCTTTCGACGTTCCAGAGGTGAGGTGTGATTAGCCCCGAGAAGCCTCTGCGGAAATGGGCCTCATCTCGCCTGCAGGGGAGAATCTCCTGGATATTCTCGAGTTGCGGCAGGTCTTCTCGAGTTACGACGGGGACCTCAGGGACCCGCTCTGGTGGCCTCAGGAAGGGCCAGTCCCCATGCGAGTTGCTAGGGGCCATCTCGAGATTCCTCTCCCGTCGATGCCGGGGCCTCAGACCTTTTGTGGAGTCGGGGCCAGAACATGAGGATTCCTCTCCAGTGTTGACATGGTTTACGGGGTGCCTCTGAGTCTCCCCAGGGGAGTCAGGACTCGTCTCGAGTGGGGGCATGCACGTGGGCTTCCCTCCCGAGCTGCAGCAGTAGGGTCACGCTTCCTGTCACGTGGATAAAGGGATCTGTGGCTCTCCCACGAGGCTTTCCCACAGGGCTGTGCCAAGTGCCACCTTGGTGTGAGTCGATCCTCGGCGTGAAAGACGAGCCGGTGAAGGGAAAAGAGGTTCCTCTGGAATGGACTGAGACATCTGGGGGACTTTTGGAATGGTGGCACGACCCTGGAGTTCCTCTCGCCGTTCCTGTTGAGAGGACCTCCTCTGGAGATGCGACGGGAACGCCCGGAATTCTTTCCCGACGAAGCAGGGAAAGGATCCCTCACCTCGAGCTACGAGGCGGAAACCGGGCTCCTCTGGATGTGGGCGGGACCCTCGTGTTTCCTCTCGAGTGGAGACGGGTATGTCGGGGAACTTCTTGAGTTGCACCAAGGGTGTGAAGGACCCTTTCGACGTTCCAGAGGTGAGGTGTGATTAGCCCCGAGAAGCCTATGCGGAAATGGGCCTCATCTCGCCTGCAGGGGAGAACCTCCTGGATATTCTCGAGTTGCGGCAGGTCTTCTCGAGTTACGACGGGGACCTCAGGGACCCGCTCTGGTGGCCTCATAAAGGGCCAGTCCCCATGCGAGCTGCTAGGGGCCATCTCGAGATTCCTCTCCCGTCGATGCCGGGGCCTAAGACCTTGTGTGGAGTCGGGGCCAGAACCTCAGGATTCCTCTCCAGTGTTGACATGGATTTTGGGGTGCCTCTGAGTCTCCCCAGGGGGGTCAGGACTCGTCTCGAGTGGGGGCATGCACGTGCGCTTCCCTCCCGAGCTGCAGCAGTAGGGTCACGCTTCCTGTCACGTAGATAAAGGGATCTGTGGCTTTCCCTCGAGGCTTTCCCTCGAGGCTTTCCCACGAGGCTTTCCCACAGGGCTGTGCCAAGTGCCACCTTGGTGTGAGTCGATCCTCGGCGTGAAAGACGAGTCGGTGAAGGGAAAAGAGGTTCCTCTGGAATGGATTGAGACATTTGGGGGGACTCTTGGAATGGTGGCACGACCCTGGAGTTCCTCTCGCCGTTCCTGTTGAGAGGGCCTCCTCTTGAGATGCGACGGGAACGCCGGGAATTCTTTCCCGACGAAGCAGGGAAAGGATCCCTCACCTCGAGCTACGAGGCGAAAACGGGGCTTCTCTGGATGTGGGCGGGACCCTCGTGTTTCCTCTCGAGTGGAGACGGGTATGTCGGGGAACTTCTTGAGTTGAACCAAGGGAGTGAAGGACCCATTCGACGTTCCAGAGGTGAGGTGTGATTAGCCCCGAGAAGCCTCTGCGGAAATGGGCCTCATCTCACCTGCAGGGGAGAACCTCCTGGATATTCTCGAGCTGCGGCAGGTCTTCTCGAGTTACGACGGGGACCTCAGGGATCCACTCTGGTCGCCTCAGGAAGGGCCAGTCCCCATGCGAGTTGCTAGGGGCCATCTCGGGATTCCTCTCCCATCGATGCCGGGGCCTAAGACCTTGTGTGGAGTCGGGGCCGGAACCTGAGGATTCCTCTCCAGTGTTGACATGGATTTTGGGGTGCCTCTGAGTCTCCCCAGGGGAGTCAGGCCTCATCTCGAGTGGGGGATGCACGTGCGCTTCCCTCCCGAGCTGCAGCAGTAGGGTCACGCTTCCTGTCACGTGGATCAAGGGATCTGTGGCTTTCCCACGAGGCTTTCCCACAGGGCTGTGCCAAGTGCCACCTTGGTGTGAGTCGATCCTCGGCGTGAAAGTCGAGCCGGTGAAGGAAAAAGAGGTTCCTGTGGAATGGATTGAGACATCTGGGGGACTCTTGGAATGGTGGCACGACCCTGGAGTTCCTCTCGCCGTTCCTGTTGAGAGGGCCTTCTCTTGAGATGCGACGGGAACGCCCGGAATTCTTTCCCATCGAAGCAGGGAAAAGAGCCTTCACCTCGAGCTACGAGGCGGAAACGGGGCTCCTCTGGATGTGGGCGGGACCCTCGTGTTTCCTCTCGAGTGGAGACGGGTATGTCGGGGAACTTCTTGAGTTGCACCAAGGGAGTGAAGGACCCTTTCGACGTTCCAGAGGTGAGGTGTGATTAGCCCCGAGACGCCTCTGCGGAAGTGGGCCTCATCTCGCCTGCAGGGGAGAACCTCCTGGATATTCTCGAGTTGCGGCAGGTCTTCTCGAGTTACGACGGGGACCTCAGGGACCCGCTCTGGTGGCCTCAGGAAGGGCCAGTCCCCATGCGAGTTGTTAGGGGCCATCACGGGATTCCTCTCCCGTCGATGCCGGGGCCTAAGACCTTTTGTGGAGTCGGGGCCAGAACCTGAGGATTCCTCTCCAGTGTTGACATGGATTTTGGGGTGCCTCTGAGTCTCCCCAGGGGAGTCAGGACTCGTCTCGAGTGGGGGCATGCACGTGCGCTTCCCTCCCGAGCTGCAGCAGTAAGGTCACGCTTCCTGTCACGTGGATCAAGGGATCTGTGGCTTTCCCTCGAGGCTTTCCCTCGAGGCTTTCCCACGAGGCTTTCCCACAGGGCTGTGCCAAGTGCCACCTTGGTGTGAGTCGATCCTCGGCGTGAAAGACGAGCCGGTGAAGGAAAAAGAGGTTCCTCTGGAATGGATTGAGTCATCTGGGGGACTCTTGGAATGGTGGCACGACCCTGGAGTTCCTCTCGCCTTTCCTGTTGAGAGGGCCTCCTCTTGAGATGCGACGGGAACGCCGGGAATTCTTTCCCGACGAAGCAGGGAAAGGATCCCTCACCTCGAGCTACGAGGCGGAAACGGGGCTCCTCTGGATGTGGGCGGGACCCTCGTGTTTCCTCTCGAGTGGAGACGGGTACGTCGGGGAACTTCTTGAGTTGCACCAAGGGTGTGAAGGACCCTTTCGAAGTTCCAGAGGTGAGGTGTGATTAGCCCCGAGAAGCCTCTGAGGAAATGGGCCTCATATCGCCTGCAGGGGAGAACCTCCTGGATATTCTCGAGTTGCGGCAGGTCTTCTCGAGTTACGACGCGACCTCAGGGACCTGCTCTGGTGGCCTCAGGAAGGGCCAGTCCCCATGCGAGTTGCTAGGGGCCATCTCGAGATTCCTCTCCCATCGATGCCGGTGCCTAAGACCTTGTGTGGAGTCGGGGCCGGAACCTGAGGATTCCTCTCCATGTTGACATGGATTTTGGGGTGCCTCTGAGTCTCCCCACGGGAGTCAGGACTCGTCTCGTGTGGGGGATGCACGTGCGCTTCCCTCCCGAGCTGCAGCAGTAGGGTCACGCTTCCTGTCACGTGGATCAAGGGATCTGTGGCTTTCACACGAGGCTTTCCCACAGGGCTGTGCCAAGTGCCACCTTGGTGTGAGTCGATCCTCGGCGTGAAAGACGAGCCGGTGAAGGAAAAAGAGGTTCCTCTGGAATGGATTGAGACATCTGGGGGACTCTTGGAATGGTGGCTCGACCCTGGAGTTCCTTTCGCCGTTCCTGTTGAGAGGGCCTCCTCTTGAGATGCGACGGGAACGCCCGGAATTCTTTCCCGACGAAGCAGGGAAAGGATCCCTCACCTCGAGCTACGAGGAGGAAACGGGTCTCCTCTGGATGTGGGCGGGACCCTCGTGTTTCCTCTCGAGTGGAGACGGGTATGTCGGGGAACTTCTTGAGTTGCACCAAGGGAGTGAAGGACCCTTTCACGTTCCAGAGGTGAGGTGTGATTAGCCCCGAGAAGCCTCTGCGGAAATGGGCCTCATAGCGCCTGCAGGGGAGAACCTCCTGGATATTCTCGAGTTGCGGCAGGTCTTCTCGAGTTACGACGGGGACCTCAGGGACCCGCTCCGGTGGCCTCAGGAAGGGCCAGTCCCCATGCGAGTTGCTAGGGGCCATTTCAGGATTCCTCTCCCATCGATGCCGGTGCCTAAGACCTTGTGTGGAGTCGGGGCCGGAACCTGAGGATTCCTCTCCAGTGTTGACATGGATCTTGGGGTGCCTCTCAGTCTCCCCAGGGGAGTCAGTCAACGTCTCGAGTGGGGGCATGCACGTGCGATTCCCTCCCGAGCTGCAGCAGTAGGGTCACGCTTCCTGTCACGTGGATCAAAGGATCTGTGGCTTTCCCTCGAGGATTTCCCTCGAGGCTTTCCCACGAGGCTTTCCCACAGGGCTGTGCCAAGTGCCACCTTGGTGTGAGTCGATCCTCGGCGTGAAAGACGAGCCGGTGAAGGGAAAAGAGGTTCCTCTGGAATGGACAGAGAATTCTGGGGGACTTTCGGAATGGTGGCACGAACCTGGAGTTCCTCTCGCCGTTCCTGTTGAGAGGACCTCCTCTTGAGATGCGACGGGAACGCCCGGAATTCTTTCCCGACGAAGCAGGGAAAGGATCCCTCACCTCGAGCTACGAGGAGGAAACGGATCTCCTCTGGATGTGGGCGGGACCCTCGTGTTTCCTCTCGAGTGGAGACGGGTATGTCGGGGATCTTCTTGAGTTGCACCAAGGGAGTGAAGGACCCTTTCGACGTTCCAGAGGTGAGGTGTGATTAGCCACGAGAAGCCTCTGCGGAAATGGGCCTCATCTCGCCTGCAGGGGAGAACCTCCTGGATATTCTCGAGTTGCGGCAGGTCTTCTCGAGTTACGACGCGACCTCAGGGACCCGCTCTGGTGGCCCCAGGAAGGGCCAGTCCCCATGCGAGTTGCTAGGGGCCATCTCGATATCCCTCTCCCGTCGATGCCGGGGCCTAAGACCTTGTGAGGAGTCGGGGCCAGAACCTGAGGATTCCTCTCCATGTTGACATGGATTTTGGGGTGCCTCTGAGTCTCCCCAGGGGCGTCAGGACTCGTCTCGTGTGGGGGATCACGTGCGCTTCCCTCCCGAGCAGCAGCAGTAGGGTCACGCTTCCTGTCACGTGGATCAAGGGATCTGTGGCTTTCCCACGAGGCTTTCCCACAGGGCTGTGCCAAGTGCCACCTTGGTGTGAGTCGATCCTCGGCGTGAAAGACGAGCCGGTGAAGGAAAAAGAGGTTCCTCTGGAATGGACTGAGACATCTGGGGGACTCTTGGAATGGTGGCACGGCCCTGGAGTTCCTCTCGCCGTTCCTGTTGAGAGGGCCTCCTCTTGAGATGCGACGAGAACGCCGGGAATTCTTTCCCGAGGAAGTAGGGAAAGGATCCCTCACCTCGAGCTACGAGGCGGAAACGGGCCTCCTCTGGATGTGGGAGGTACCCTCGTGTTTCCTCTCGAGTGGAGACGGGTATGTCGGGGAACTTCTTGAGTTGCACCAAGGGAGTGAAGGACCCTTTCGACGTTCAAGAGGTGAGGTGTGATTAGCCCCGAGAAGCCTCTGCGGAAATGGGCCTCATCTCGCCTGCAGGGGAGAACCTCCTGGATATTCTCGAGTTGCGGCAGGTCTTCTCGAGTTACGACGGGGACATCAGGGACCCGCTCCGGTGGCCTCAGGAAGGGCCAGTCCCCATGCGAGTTGCTAGGGGCCATTTCGGGATTCCTCTCCCATCGATGCCGGTGCCTAAGACCTTGTGTGGAGTCGGGGCCGGAACCTGAGGATTCCTCTCCAGTGTTGACATGGATCTTGGGGTGCCTCTCAGTCTCCCCAGGGGAGTCAGGCCTCGTCTCGAGTGGGGGCATGCACGTGCGATTCCCTCCCGAGCTGCAGCAGTAGGGTCACGCTTCCTGTCACGTGGATCAAAGGATCTGTGGCTTTCCCTCGAGGATTTCCCTCGAGGCTTTCCCACGAGGCTTTCCCACAGGGCTGTGCCAAGTGCCACCTTGGTGTGAGTCGATCCTCGGCGTGAAAGACGAGCCGGTGAAGGGAAAAGAGGTTCCTCTGGAATGGACAGAGAATTCTGGGGGACTTTCGGAATGGTGGCACGAACCTGGAGTTCCTCTCGCCGTTCCTGTTGAGAGGACCTCCTCTTGAGATGCGACGGGAACGCCCGGAATTCTTTCCCGACGAAGCAGGGAAAGGATCCCTCACCTCGAGCTACGAGGAGGAAACGGATCTCCTCTGGATGTGGGCGGGACCCTCGTGTTTCCTCTCGAGTGGAGACGGGTATGTCGGGGATCTTCTTGAGTTGCACCAAGGGAGTGAAGGACCCTTTCGACGTTCCAGAGGTGAGGTGTGATTAGCCACGAGAAGCCTCTGCGGAAATGGGCCTCATCTCGCCTGCAGGGGAGAACCTCCTGGATATTCTCGAGTTGCGGCAGGTCTTCTCGAGTTACGACGCGACCTCAGGGACCCGCTCTGGTGGCCCCAGGAAGGGCCAGTCCCCATGCGAGTTGCTAGGGGCCATCTCGATATCCCTCTCCCGTCGATGCCGGGGCCTAAGACCTTGTGAGGAGTCGGGGCCAGAACCTGAGGATTCCTCTCCATGTTGACATGGATTTTGGGGTGCCTCTGAGTCTCCCCAGGGGCGTCAGGACTCGTCTCGTGTGGGGGATCACGTGCGCTTCCCTCCCGAGCAGCAGCAGTAGGGTCACGCTTCCTGTCACGTGGATCAAGGGATCTGTGGCTTTCCCACGAGGCTTTCCCACAGGGCTGTGCCAAGTGCCACCTTGGTGTGAGTCGATCCTCGGCGTGAAAGACGAGCCGGTGAAGGAAAAAGAGGTTCCTCTGGAATGGACTGAGACATCTGGGGGACTCTTGGAATGGTGGCACGGCCCTGGAGTTCCTCTCGCCGTTCCTGTTGAGAGGGCCTCCTCTTGAGATGCGACGAGAACGCCGGGAATTCTTTCCCGAGGAAGTAGGGAAAGGATCCCTCACCTCGAGCTACGAGGCGGAAACGGGCCTCCTCTGGATGTGGGAGGTACCCTCGTGTTTCCTCTCGAGTGGAGACGGGTATGTCGGGGAACTTCTTGAGTTGCACCAAGGGAGTGAAGGACCCTTTCGACGTTCAAGAGGTGAGGTGTGATTAGCCCCGAGAAGCCTCTGCGGAAATGGGCCTCATCTCGCCTGCAGGGGAGAACCTCCTGGATATTCTCGAGTTGCGGCAGGTCTTCTCGAGTTACGACGGGGACATCAGGGACCCGCTCCGGTGGCCTCAGGAAGGGCCAGTCCCCATGCGAGTTGCTAGGGGCCATTTCGGGATTCCTCTCCCATCGATGCCGGTGCCTAAGACCTTGTGTGGAGTCGGGGCCGGAACCTGAGGATTCCTCTCCAGTGTTGACATGGATCTTGGGGTGCCTCTCAGTCTCCCCAGGGGAGTCAGGCCTCGTCTCGAGTGGGGGAATGCACGTGCGCTTCCCTCCCGAGCTGCAGCAGTAGGGTCACGCTTCCTGTCACGTGGATCAAGGGATCTGTGGCTTTCCCTTGAGGCTTTCCCTCAAGGCTTTCCCTCGAAGCTTTCCCACGAGGCTTTCCCACAGGGCTGTGCCAAGTGCCACCTTGGTGTGAGTCGATCCTCGGCGTGAAAGACGAGCCGGTGAAGGGAAAAGAGTTTCCTCTGGAATGGACTGAGACATCTGGGGGACTCTTGGAATGGTGGCACGACCCTGGAGTTCCTCTCGCCGTTCCTGTTGAGAGGGCCTCCTCTTGAGATGCGACGGGAACGCCGGGAATTCTTTCCTGACGAAGCAGGGAAAGGATCCCTCACCTCGAGCTACGAGGCGGAAACGGGTCTCCTCGGGATGTGGGCGGGACCCTCGTGTTTCCTCTCGAGTGGAGACGGGTATGTCGGGGAACTTCTTGAGTTGTACCAAGGGTGGGAAGGAACCTTTCGACGTTCCAGAGTTGAGGTGTGATTAGCCCCGAGAAGCCTCTGCGGAAATGGGCCTCATCTCGCCTGCAGGGGAGAACCTCCTGGATATTCTCGAGTTGCGGCAGGTCTTCTCGAGTTACGACTGGGACCTCAGGGACCGCTCTGGTGGCCTCAGGAAGGGCCAGTCCCCATGCGAGTTGCTAGGGGCCATCTCGGGATTCCTCTCCCATCGATGCCGGGGCCTAGAACCTTGTGTGGAGTCGGGGCCGGAACCTGAGGTTTCCTCTCCAGTGTTGACATGGATCTTAGGGTGCCTCTCAGTCTGCCCAGGGGAGTCAGGCAACGTCTCGAGTGGGGGCATGCACGTGCGATTCCCTCCCGAGATGCAGCAGTAGGGTCACGCTTCCTGTCACGTGGATCAAAGGATCTGTGGCTTTCCCTCGAGGATTTCCCTCGAGGCTTTCCCACGAGGCTTTCCCACAGGGCTGTGCCAAGTGCCACCTTGGTGTGAGTCGATCCTCGGCGTGAAAGACGAGCCGGTGAAGGGAAAAGAGGTTCCTCTGGAATGGACAGAGACATCTGGGGGACTTTCGGAATGGTGGCACGAACCTGGAGTTCCTCTCGCCGTTCCTGTTGAGAGGACCTCCTCTTGAGATGCGACGGGCACGCCCGGAATTCTTTCCCGACGAAGCAGGGAAAGGATCCCTCACCTCGAGCTACGAGGAGGAAACGGGTCTCCTCTGGATGTGGGCGGGACCCTCGTTTTTCCTCTCGAGTGGAGACGGGTATGTCGGGGATCTTCTTGAGTTGCACCAAGGGAGTGAAGGACCCTTTCGACGTTCCAGAGGTGAGGTGTGATTAGCCCCGAGAAGCCTCTGCGGAAATGGGCCTCATATCGCCTGCATGGGAGAACCTCCTGGATATTCTCGAGTTGCGGCAGGTCTTCTCGAGTTACGACGGGGACCTCAGGGACCCGCTCTGGTGGCCTCAGGAAGGGCCAGTCCCCATGCGAGTTGCTAGGGGCCATCTCGAGATTCCTCTCCCATCGATGCCGGGGCCTAAGGCCTTGTGAGGAGTCGGGGCCAGAACCTGAGGATTCCTCTCCAGTGTTGACATGGATTTTGGGGTGCCTCTGAGTCTCCCCAGGGGAGTCAGGACTCGTCTCGTGTGGGGGATGCACGTGCGCTTCCCTCCCGAGCTGCAGCAGTAGGGTCACGCTTCCTGTCACGTGAATCAAGGGATCTGTGGCTTTCCCACGAGGCTTTCCCACAGGGCTGTGCCAAGTGCCACCTTGGTGTGAGTCGATCCTCGGCGTGAAAGACGAGCCGGTGAAGGAAAAAGAGGTTCCTCTGTAATGGATTGAGACATCTGGGGGACTCTTGGAATGTTGGCTCGACCCTGGAGTTCCTCTCGCCGTTCCTGTTGAGAGGGCCTCCTCTTGAGATGCGACGGGAACGCCCGGAATTCTTTCCCGACGAAGCAGGGAAAGGATCCCTCATCTCGAGCTACGAGGAGGAAACGGGTCTCCTCTGGATGTGGGCGGGACCCTCGTGTTTCCTCTCGAGTGGAGACGGGTATGTCGGGGAACTTCTTGAGTTGCACCAAGGGAGTGAAGGACCCTTTCGACGTTCCAGAGGTGAGGTGTGATTAGCCCCGAGAAGCCTCTGCGGAAATGGGCCTCATCTCGCCTGCAGGGGAGAACCTCCTGGATATTCTCGAGTTGCGGCAGGTCTTCTCGAGTTACGACGGGGACCTCAGGGACCCGCTCTGGTGGCCTCAGGAAGGGCCAGTCCCCATGCGAGTTGCTAGGGTCCATCTCGAGATTCCTCTCCCATAGATTCCGGTGCCTAAGACCTTGTGTGGAGTCGGGGCCGGAACCTGAGGATTCCTCTCCAGTGTTGACATGGATATTGGGTGCCTCTCAGTCTTCCCAGGGGAGTCAGGCCTCGTCTCGAGTGGGGGCATGCACGTGCGCTTTCCTCCCGAGCTGCAGCAGTAGGGTCACGCTTCCTGTCACGTGGATCATGGGATCTGTGGCTTTCCCTCGAGGCTTTCCCACGAGGCTTTCCCACGAGGCTTTCCCACAGGGCTGTGCCAAGTGCCACCTTGGTGTGAGTCGATCCTCGGCGTGAAAGACGAGCCGGTGAAGGAAAAAGAGGTTCCTCTGGAATGGACTGAGACATCTGGGGGACTCTTGGAATGGTGGCACGGCCCTGGAGTTCCTCTCGCCGTTCCTGTTGAGAGGGCCTCCTCTTGAGATGCGACGAGAACGCCGGGAATTCTTTCCCGAGAAAGTAGGGAAAGGATCCCTCACCTCGAGCTACGAGGCGGAAACGGGGCTCCTCTGGATGTGGGAGGTACCCTCGTGTTTCCTCTCGAGTGGAGACGGGTATGTCGGGGAACTTCTTGAGTTGCACCAAGGGAGTGAAGGACCCTTTCGACGTTCAAGAGGTGAGGTGTGATTAGCCCCGAGAAGCCTCTGCGGAAATGGGCCTCATAGCGCCTGCAGGGGAGAACCTCCTGGATATTCTCGAGTTGCGGCAGGTCTTCTCGAGTTACGACGGGGACCTCAGGGACCCGCTCCGGTGGCCTCAGGAAGGGCCAGTCCCCATGCGAGTTGCTAGGGGCCATTTCGGGATTCCTCTCCCATCGATGCCGGTGCCTAAGACCTTGTGTGGAGTCGGGGCCGGAACCTGAGGATTCCTCTCCAGTGTTGACATGGATCTTGGGGTGCCTCTCAGTCTCCCCAGGGGAGTCAGGCCTCGTCTCGAGTGGGGGCATGCACGTGCGCTTCCCTCCCGAGCTGCAGCAGTAGGGTCACGCTTCCTGTCACGTGGATCAAGGGATCTGTGGCTTTCCCTTGAGGCTTTCCCTCAAGGCTTTCCCTCGAGGCTTTCCCACGAGGCTTTCCCACAGGGCTGTGCCAAGTGCCACCTTGGTGTGAGTCGATCCTCGGCGTGAAAGACGAGCCGGTGAAGGGAAAAGAGTTTCCTCTGGAATGGACTGAGACATCTGGGGGACTCTTGGAATGGTGGCACGACCCTGGAGTTCCTCTCGCCGTTCCTGTTGAGAGGGCCTCCTCTTGAGATGCGACGGGAACGCCGGGAATTCTTTCCTGACGAAGAAGGGAAAGGATCCCTCACCTCGAGCTACGAGGCGGAAACGGGTCTCCTCGGGATGTGGGCGGGACCCTCGTGTTTCCTCTCGAGTGGAGACGGGTATGTCGGGGAACTTCTTGAGTTGTACCAAGGGTGGGAAGGAACCTTTCGACGTTCCAGAGTTGAGGTGTGATTAGCCCCGAGAAGCCTCTGCGGAAATGGGCCTCATCTCGCCTGCAGGGGAGAACCTCCTGGATATTCTCGAGTTGCGGCAGGTCTTCTCGAGTTACGACGGGGACCTCAGGGACCGCTCTGGTGGCCTCAGGAAGGGCCAGTCCCCATGCGAGTTGCTAGGGGCCATCTCGGGATTCCTCTCCCATCGATGCCGGGGCCTAGAACCTTGTGTGGAGTCGGGGCCGGAACCTGAGGTTTCCTCTCCAGTGTTGACATGGATCTTAGGGTGCCTCTCAGTCTGCCCAGGGGAGTCAGACAACGTCTCGAGTGGGGGCATGCACGTGCGATTCCCTCCCGAGATGCAGCAGTAGGGTCACGCTTCCTGTCAGGTGGATCAAAGGATCTGTGGCTTTCCCTCGAGGATTTCCCTCGAGGCTTTCCCACGAGGCTTTCCCACAGGGCTGTGCCAAGTGCCACCTTGGTGTGAGTCGATCCTCGGCGTGAAAGACGAGCCGGTGAAGGGAAAAGAGGTTCCTCTGGAATGGACAGAGACATCTGGGGGACTCTTGGAATGGTGGCACGGCCCTGGAGTTCCTCTCGCCGTTCCTGTTGAGAGGGCCTCCTCTTGGGATGCGACGGGAAGGCCGGGAATTCTTTCCCGACGAAGCAGGGAAAGGATCCCTCACCTCGAGCTACGAGGTGGAAACGGGGCTCCTCGGGATGTGGGCGGCACCCTCGTGTTTCCTCTCGAGTGGAGACGGGTATGTCGGGGAACTTCTTGAGTTGCACCAAGGGAGTGAAGGACCCTTTCGACGTTCCAGAGGTGAGGTGTGATTAGCCCCGAGAAGCTTCTGCGGAAATGGGCCTCATCTCGCCTGCAGGGGAGAACCTCCTGGATATTCTCGAGTTGCGGCAGGTCTTCTCGAGTTACGACGGGGACCTCAGGGACCCGCTCTGGTGGCCTCAGGAAGGGCCAGTCCCCATGCGAGTTGCTAGGGGCCATCTCGGGATTCCTCTCCCATCGATGCCGGGGCCTAAGTCCTTGTGTGGAGTCGGGGCCGGAACCTGAGGATTCCTCTCCAGTGTTGACATAGATCTTGGGGTGCCTCTCAGTCTCCCCAGGGGAGTCAGGCCTCATCTCGAGTGGGGGCATGCACGTGCGATTCCCTCCCGAGCTGCAGCAGTAGGGTCACGCTTCTTGTCACGTGGATCAAAGGATCTGTGGCTTTCCATCGAGGATTTCCCTCGAGGCTTTCCCACGAGTCTTTCCCACAGGGCTGTGCCAAGTGCCACCTTCGTGTGAGTCGATCCTCGGCGTGAAAGACGAGCCGGTGAAGGAAAAAGAGGTTCCTCTGGAATGGACAGAGACTTCTGGGGGACTTTCGGAATGGTGGCACGAACCTGGAGTTCCTCTCGCCGTTCCTGTTGAGAGGACCTCCTCTTGAGATGCGACGGGCACGCCCGGAATTCTTTCCCGACGAAGCAGGGAAAGGATCCCTCACCTCGAGCTACGAGGAGGAAACGGGTCTCCTCTGGATGTGGGCGGGACCCTCGTGTTTCCTCTCGAGTGGAGACGGGTATGTCGGGGATCTTCTTGAGTTGCACCAAGGGAGTGAAGGACCCTTTCGACGTTCCAGAGGTGAGGTGTGATTAGCCCCGAGAAGCCTCTGCGGAAATGGGCCTCATATCGCCTGCATGGGAGAACCTCCTGGATATTCTCGAGTTGCGGCAGGTCTTCTCGAGTTACGACGGGGACCTCAGGGACCCGCTCTGGTGGCCTCAGGAAGGGCCAGTCCCCATGCGAGTTGCTAGGGGCCATCTCGACATTCCTCTCCCATCGATGCCGGGGCCTAGGACCTTGTGAGGAGTCGGGGCCAGAACCTGAGGATTCCTCTCCAGTGTTGACATGGATTTTGGGGTGCCTCTGAGTCTCCCCAGGGGAGTCAGGACTCGTCTCGTGTGGGGGATGCACGTGCGCTTCCCTCCCGAGCTGCAGCAGTAGGGTCACGCTTCCTGTCACGTGAATCAAGGGATCTGTGGCTTTCCCACGAGGCTTTCCCACAGGGCTGTGCCAAGTGCCACCTTGGTGTGAGTCGATCCTCGGCGTGAAAGACGAGCCGGTGAAGGAAAAAGAGGTTCCTCTGTAATGGATTGAGACATCTGGGGGACTCTTGGAATGTTGGCTCGACCCTGGAGTTCCTCTCGCCGTTCCTGTTGAGAGGGCCTCCTCTTGAGATGCGACGGGAACGCCCGGAATTCTTTCCCGACGAAGCAGGGAAAGGATCCCTCACCTCGAGCTACGAGGAGGAAACGGGTCTCCTCTGGATGTGGGCGGGACCCTCGTGTTTCCTCTCGAGTGGAGACGGGTATGTCGGGGAACTTCTTGAGTTGCACCAAGGGAGTGAAGGACCCTTTCGACGTTCCAGAGGTGAGGTGTGATTAGCCCCGAGAAGCCTCTGCGGAAATGGGCCTCATCTCGCCTGCAGGGGAGAACCTCCTGGATATTCTCGAGTTGCGGCAGGTCTTCTCGAGTTACGACGGGGACCTCAGGGACCCGCTCTGGTGGCCTCAGGAAGGGCCAGTCCCCATGCGAGTTGCTAGGGTCCATCTCGAGATTCCTCTCCCATAGATTCCGGTGCCTAAGACCTTGTGTGGAGTCGGGGCCGGAACCTGAGGATTCCTCTCCAGTGTTGACATGGATATTGGGTGCCTCTCAGTCTTCCCAGGGGAGTCAGGCCTCGTCTCGAGTGGGGGCATGCACGTGCGCTTTCCTCCCGAGCTGCAGCAGTAGGGTCACGCTTCCTGTCACGTGGATCATGGGATCTGTGGCTTTCCCTCGAGGCTTTCCCACGAGGCTTTCCCACGAGGCTTTCCCACAGGGCTGTGCCAAGTGCCACCTTGGTGTGAGTCGATCCTCGGCGTGAAAGACGAGCCGGTGAAGGAAAAAGAGGTTCCTCTGGAATGGACTGAGACATCTGGGGGACTCTTGGAATGGTGGCACGGCCCTGGAGTTCCTCTCGCCGTTCCTGTTGAGAGGGCCTCCTCTTGAGATGCGACGAGAACGCCGGGAATTCTTTCCCGAGAAAGTAGGGAAAGGATCCCTCACCTCGAGCTACGAGGCGGAAACGGGGCTCCTCTGGATGTGGGAGGTACCCTCGTGTTTCCTCTCGAGTGGAGACGGGTATGTCGGGGAACTTCTTGAGTTGCACCAAGGGAGTGAAGGACCCTTTCGACGTTCAAGAGGTGAGGTGTGATTAGCCCCGAGAAGCCTCTGCGGAAATGGGCCTCATAGCGCCTGCAGGGGAGAACCTCCTGGATATTCTCGAGTTGCGGCAGGTCTTCTCGAGTTACGACGGGGACCTCAGGGACCCGCTCCGGTGGCCTCAGGAAGGGCCAGTCCCCATGCGAGTTGCTAGGGGCCATTTCGGGATTCCTCTCCCATCGATGCCGGTGCCTAAGACCTTGTGTGGAGTCGGGGCCGGAACCTGAGGATTCCTCTCCAGTGTTGACATGGATCTTGGGGTGCCTCTCAGTCTCCCCAGGGGAGTCAGGCCTCGTCTCGAGTGGGGGCATGCACGTGCGCTTCCCTCCCGAGCTGCAGCAGTAGGGTCACGCTTCCTGTCACGTGGATCAAGGGATCTGTGGCTTTCCCTTGAGGCTTTCCCTCAAGGCTTTCCCTCGAGGCTTTCCCACGAGGCTTTCCCACAGGGCTGTGCCAAGTGCCACCTTGGTGTGAGTCGATCCTCGGCGTGAAAGACGAGCCGGTGAAGGGAAAAGAGTTTCCTCTGGAATGGACTGAGACATCTGGGGGACTCTTGGAATGGTGGCACGACCCTGGAGTTCCTCTCGCCGTTCCTGTTGAGAGGGCCTCCTCTTGAGATGCGACGGGAACGCCGGGAATTCTTTCCTGACGAAGAAGGGAAAGGATCCCTCACCTCGAGCTACGAGGCGGAAACGGGTCTCCTCGGGATGTGGGCGGGACCCTCGTGTTTCCTCTCGAGTGGAGACGGGTATGTCGGGGAACTTCTTGAGTTGTACCAAGGGTGGGAAGGAACCTTTCGACGTTCCAGAGTTGAGGTGTGATTAGCCCCGAGAAGCCTCTGCGGAAATGGGCCTCATCTCGCCTGCAGGGGAGAACCTCCTGGATATTCTCGAGTTGCGGCAGGTCTTCTCGAGTTACGACGGGGACCTCAGGGACCGCTCTGGTGGCCTCAGGAAGGGCCAGTCCCCATGCGAGTTGCTAGGGGCCATCTCGGGATTCCTCTCCCATCGATGCCGGGGCCTAGAACCTTGTGTGGAGTCGGGGCCGGAACCTGAGGTTTCCTCTCCAGTGTTGACATGGATCTTAGGGTGCCTCTCAGTCTGCCCAGGGGAGTCAGACAACGTCTCGAGTGGGGGCATGCACGTGCGATTCCCTCCCGAGATGCAGCAGTAGGGTCACGCTTCCTGTCAGGTGGATCAAAGGATCTGTGGCTTTCCCTCGAGGATTTCCCTCGAGGCTTTCCCACGAGGCTTTCCCACAGGGCTGTGCCAAGTGCCACCTTGGTGTGAGTCGATCCTCGGCGTGAAAGACGAGCCGGTGAAGGGAAAAGAGGTTCCTCTGGAATGGACAGAGACATCTGGGGGACTCTTGGAATGGTGGCACGGCCCTGGAGTTCCTCTCGCCGTTCCTGTTGAGAGGGCCTCCTCTTGGGATGCGACGGGAAGGCCGGGAATTCTTTCCCGACGAAGCAGGGAAAGGATCCCTCACCTCGAGCTACGAGGTGGAAACGGGGCTCCTCGGGATGTGGGCGGCACCCTCGTGTTTCCTCTCGAGTGGAGACGGGTATGTCGGGGAACTTCTTGAGTTGCACCAAGGGAGTGAAGGACCCTTTCGACGTTCCAGAGGTGAGGTGTGATTAGCCCCGAGAAGCTTCTGCGGAAATGGGCCTCATCTCGCCTGCAGGGGAGAACCTCCTGGATATTCTCGAGTTGCGGCAGGTCTTCTCGAGTTACGACGGGGACCTCAGGGACCCGCTCTGGTGGCCTCAGGAAGGGCCAGTCCCCATGCGAGTTGCTAGGGGCCATCTCGGGATTCCTCTCCCATCGATGCCGGGGCCTAAGTCCTTGTGTGGAGTCGGGGCCGGAACCTGAGGATTCCTCTCCAGTGTTGACATAGATCTTGGGGTGCCTCTCAGTCTCCCCAGGGGAGTCAGGCCTCATCTCGAGTGGGGGCATGCACGTGCGATTCCCTCCCGAGCTGCAGCAGTAGGGTCACGCTTCTTGTCACGTGGATCAAAGGATCTGTGGCTTTCCATCGAGGATTTCCCTCGAGGCTTTCCCACGAGTCTTTCCCACAGGGCTGTGCCAAGTGCCACCTTCGTGTGAGTCGATCCTCGGCGTGAAAGACGAGCCGGTGAAGGAAAAAGAGGTTCCTCTGGAATGGACAGAGACTTCTGGGGGACTTTCGGAATGGTGGCACGAACCTGGAGTTCCTCTCGCCGTTCCTGTTGAGAGGACCTCCTCTTGAGATGCGACGGGCACGCCCGGAATTCTTTCCCGACGAAGCAGGGAAAGGATCCCTCACCTCGAGCTACGAGGAGGAAACGGGTCTCCTCTGGATGTGGGCGGGACCCTCGTGTTTCCTCTCGAGTGGAGACGGGTATGTCGGGGATCTTCTTGAGTTGCACCAAGGGAGTGAAGGACCCTTTCGACGTTCCAGAGGTGAGGTGTGATTAGCCCCGAGAAGCCTCTGCGGAAATGGGCCTCATATCGCCTGCATGGGAGAACCTCCTGGATATTCTCGAGTTGCGGCAGGTCTTCTCGAGTTACGACGGGGACCTCAGGGACCCGCTCTGGTGGCCTCAGGAAGGGCCAGTCCCCATGCGAGTTGCTAGGGGCCATCTCGACATTCCTCTCCCATCGATGCCGGGGCCTAGGACCTTGTGAGGAGTCGGGGCCAGAACCTGAGGATTCCTCTCCAGTGTTGACATGGATTTTGGGGTGCCTCTGAGTCTCCCCAGGGGAGTCAGGACTCGTCTCGTGTGGGGGATGCACGTGCGCTTCCCTCCCGAGCTGCAGCAGTAGGGTCACGCTTCCTGTCACGTGAATCAAGGGATCTGTGGCTTTCCCACGAGGCTTTCCCACAGGGCTGTGCCAAGTGCCACCTTGGTGTGAGTCGATCCTCGGCGTGAAAGACGAGCCGGTGAAGGAAAAAGAGGTTCCTCTGTAATGGATTGAGACATCTGGGGGACTCTTGGAATGTTGGCTCGACCCTGGAGTTCCTCTCGCCGTTCCTGTTGAGAGGGCCTCCTCTTGAGATGCGACGGGAACGCCCGGAATTCTTTCCCGACGAAGCAGGGAAAGGATCCCTCACCTCGAGCTACGAGGAGGAAACGGGTCTCCTCTGGATGTGGGCGGGACCCTCGTGTTTCCTCTCGAGTGGAGACGGGTATGTCGGGGAACTTCTTGAGTTGCACCAAGGGAGTGAAGGACCCTTTCGACGTTCCAGAGGTGAGGTGTGATTAGCCCCGAGAAGCCTCTGCGGAAATGGGCCTCATCTCGCCTGCAGGGGAGAACCTCCTGGATATTCTCGAGTTGCGGCAGGTCTTCTCGAGTTACGACGGGGACCTCAGGGACCCGCTCTGGTGGCCTCAGGAAGGGCCAGTCCCCATGCGAGTTGCTAGGGTCCATCTCGAGATTCCTCTCCCATAGATTCCGGTGCCTAAGACCTTGTGTGGAGTCGGGGCCGGAACCTGAGGATTCCTCTCCAGTGTTGACATGGATATTGGGTGCCTCTCAGTCTTCCCAGGGGAGTCAGGCCTCGTCTCGAGTGGGGGCATGCACGTGCGCTTTCCTCCCGAGCTGCAGCAGTAGGGTCACGCTTCCTGTCACGTGGATCATGGGATCTGTGGCTTTCCCTCGAGGCTTTCCCACGAGGCTTTCCCACGAGGCTTTCCCACAGGGCTGTGCCAAGTGCCACCTTGGTGTGAGTCGATCCTCGGCGTGAAAGACGAGCCGGTGAAGGAAAAAGAGGTTCCTCTGGAATGGACTGAGACATCTGGGGGACTCTTGGAATGGTGGCACGGCCCTGGAGTTCCTCTCGCCGTTCCTGTTGAGAGGGCCTCCTCTTGAGATGCGACGAGAACGCCGGGAATTCTTTCCCGAGAAAGTAGGGAAAGGATCCCTCACCTCGAGCTACGAGGCGGAAACGGGGCTCCTCTGGATGTGGGAGGTACCCTCGTGTTTCCTCTCGAGTGGAGACGGGTATGTCGGGGAACTTCTTGAGTTGCACCAAGGGAGTGAAGGACCCTTTCGACGTTCAAGAGGTGAGGTGTGATTAGCCCCGAGAAGCCTCTGCGGAAATGGGCCTCATAGCGCCTGCAGGGGAGAACCTCCTGGATATTCTCGAGTTGCGGCAGGTCTTCTCGAGTTACGACGGGGACCTCAGGGACCCGCTCCGGTGGCCTCAGGAAGGGCCAGTCCCCATGCGAGTTGCTAGGGGCCATTTCGGGATTCCTCTCCCATCGATGCCGGTGCCTAAGACCTTGTGTGGAGTCGGGGCCGGAACCTGAGGATTCCTCTCCAGTGTTGACATGGATCTTGGGGTGCCTCTCAGTCTCCCCAGGGGAGTCAGGCCTCGTCTCGAGTGGGGGCATGCACGTGCGCTTCCCTCCCGAGCTGCAGCAGTAGGGTCACGCTTCCTGTCACGTGGATCAAGGGATCTGTGGCTTTCCCTTGAGGCTTTCCCTCAAGGCTTTCCCTCGAGGCTTTCCCACGAGGCTTTCCCACAGGGCTGTGCCAAGTGCCACCTTGGTGTGAGTCGATCCTCGGCGTGAAAGACGAGCCGGTGAAGGGAAAAGAGTTTCCTCTGGAATGGACTGAGACATCTGGGGGACTCTTGGAATGGTGGCACGACCCTGGAGTTCCTCTCGCCGTTCCTGTTGAGAGGGCCTCCTCTTGAGATGCGACGGGAACGCCGGGAATTCTTTCCTGACGAAGAAGGGAAAGGATCCCTCACCTCGAGCTACGAGGCGGAAACGGGTCTCCTCGGGATGTGGGCGGGACCCTCGTGTTTCCTCTCGAGTGGAGACGGGTATGTCGGGGAACTTCTTGAGTTGTACCAAGGGTGGGAAGGAACCTTTCGACGTTCCAGAGTTGAGGTGTGATTAGCCCCGAGAAGCCTCTGCGGAAATGGGCCTCATCTCGCCTGCAGGGGAGAACCTCCTGGATATTCTCGAGTTGCGGCAGGTCTTCTCGAGTTACGACGGGGACCTCAGGGACCGCTCTGGTGGCCTCAGGAAGGGCCAGTCCCCATGCGAGTTGCTAGGGGCCATCTCGGGATTCCTCTCCCATCGATGCCGGGGCCTAGAACCTTGTGTGGAGTCGGGGCCGGAACCTGAGGTTTCCTCTCCAGTGTTGACATGGATCTTAGGGTGCCTCTCAGTCTGCCCAGGGGAGTCAGACAACGTCTCGAGTGGGGGCATGCACGTGCGATTCCCTCCCGAGATGCAGCAGTAGGGTCACGCTTCCTGTCAGGTGGATCAAAGGATCTGTGGCTTTCCCTCGAGGATTTCCCTCGAGGCTTTCCCACGAGGCTTTCCCACAGGGCTGTGCCAAGTGCCACCTTGGTGTGAGTCGATCCTCGGCGTGAAAGACGAGCCGGTGAAGGGAAAAGAGGTTCCTCTGGAATGGACAGAGACATCTGGGGGACTCTTGGAATGGTGGCACGGCCCTGGAGTTCCTCTCGCCGTTCCTGTTGAGAGGGCCTCCTCTTGGGATGCGACGGGAAGGCCGGGAATTCTTTCCCGACGAAGCAGGGAAAGGATCCCTCACCTCGAGCTACGAGGTGGAAACGGGGCTCCTCGGGATGTGGGCGGCACCCTCGTGTTTCCTCTCGAGTGGAGACGGGTATGTCGGGGAACTTCTTGAGTTGCACCAAGGGAGTGAAGGACCCTTTCGACGTTCCAGAGGTGAGGTGTGATTAGCCCCGAGAAGCTTCTGCGGAAATGGGCCTCATCTCGCCTGCAGGGGAGAACCTCCTGGATATTCTCGAGTTGCGGCAGGTCTTCTCGAGTTACGACGGGGACCTCAGGGACCCGCTCTGGTGGCCTCAGGAAGGGCCAGTCCCCATGCGAGTTGCTAGGGGCCATCTCGGGATTCCTCTCCCATCGATGCCGGGGCCTAAGTCCTTGTGTGGAGTCGGGGCCGGAACCTGAGGATTCCTCTCCAGTGTTGACATAGATCTTGGGGTGCCTCTCAGTCTCCCCAGGGGAGTCAGGCCTCATCTCGAGTGGGGGCATGCACGTGCGATTCCCTCCCGAGCTGCAGCAGTAGGGTCACGCTTCTTGTCACGTGGATCAAAGGATCTGTGGCTTTCCATCGAGGATTTCCCTCGAGGCTTTCCCACGAGTCTTTCCCACAGGGCTGTGCCAAGTGCCACCTTCGTGTGAGTCGATCCTCGGCGTGAAAGACGAGCCGGTGAAGGAAAAAGAGGTTCCTCTGGAATGGACAGAGACTTCTGGGGGACTTTCGGAATGGTGGCACGAACCTGGAGTTCCTCTCGCCGTTCCTGTTGAGAGGACCTCCTCTTGAGATGCGACGGGCACGCCCGGAATTCTTTCCCGACGAAGCAGGGAAAGGATCCCTCACCTCGAGCTACGAGGAGGAAACGGGTCTCCTCTGGATGTGGGCGGGACCCTCGTGTTTCCTCTCGAGTGGAGACGGGTATGTCGGGGATCTTCTTGAGTTGCACCAAGGGAGTGAAGGACCCTTTCGACGTTCCAGAGGTGAGGTGTGATTAGCCCCGAGAAGCCTCTGCGGAAATGGGCCTCATATCGCCTGCATGGGAGAACCTCCTGGATATTCTCGAGTTGCGGCAGGTCTTCTCGAGTTACGACGGGGACCTCAGGGACCCGCTCTGGTGGCCTCAGGAAGGGCCAGTCCCCATGCGAGTTGCTAGGGGCCATCTCGACATTCCTCTCCCATCGATGCCGGGGCCTAGGACCTTGTGAGGAGTCGGGGCCAGAACCTGAGGATTCCTCTCCAGTGTTGACATGGATTTTGGGGTGCCTCTGAGTCTCCCCAGGGGAGTCAGGACTCGTCTCGTGTGGGGGATGCACGTGCGCTTCCCTCCCGAGCTGCAGCAGTAGGGTCACGCTTCCTGTCACGTGAATCAAGGGATCAGTGGCTTTCCCACGAGGCTTTCCCACAGGGCTGTGCCAAGTGCCACCTTGGTGTGAGTCGATCCTCGGCGTGAAAGACGAGCCGGTGAAGGAAAAAGAGGTTCCTCTGTAATGGATTGAGACATCTGGGGGACTCTTGGAATGTTGGCTCGACCCTGGAGTTCCTCTCGCCGTTCCTGTTGAGAGGGCCTCCTCTTGAGATGCGACGGGAACGCCCGGAATTCTTTCCCGACGAAGCAGGGAAAGGATCCCTCACCTCGAGCTACGAGGAGGAAACGGGTCTCCTCTGGATGTGGGCGGGACCCTCGTGTTTCCTCTCGAGTGGAGACGGGTATGTCGGGGAACTTCTTGAGTTGCACCAAGGGAGTGAAGGACCCTTTCGACGTTCCAGAGGTGAGGTGTGATTAGCCCCGAGAAGCCTCTGCGGAAATGGGCCTCATCTCGCCTGCAGGGGAGAACCTCCTGGATATTCTCGAGTTGCGGCAGGTCTTTTCGAGTTACGACGGGGACCTCAGGGACCCGCTCTGGTGGCCTCAGGAAGGGCCAGTCCCCATGCGAGTTGCTAGGGTCCATCTCGAGATTCCTCTCCCATAGATTCCGGTGCCTAAGACCTTGTGTGGAGTTGGGGCCGGAACCTGAGGATTCCTCTCCAGTGTTGTCATGGATATTGGGTGCCTCTCAGTCTTCCCAGGGGAGTCAGGCCTCGTCTCGAGTGGGGGCATGCACGTGCGCTTTCCTCCCGAGCTGCAGCAGTAGGGTCACGCTTCCTGTCACGTGGATCATGGGATCTGTGGCTTTCCCTCGAGGCTTTCCCACGAGGTTTTCCCACGAGGCTTTCCCACAGGGCTGTGCCAAGTGCCACCTTGGTGTCAGTCGATCCTCGGCGTGAAAGACGAGCCGGTGAAGGAAAAAGAGGTTCCTCTGGAATGGACTGAGACATCTGGGGGACTCTTGGAATGGTGGCACGGCCCTGGAGTTCCTCTCGCCGTTCCTGTTGAGAGGGCCTCCTCTTGAGATGCGACGAGAACGCCGGGAATTCTTTCCCGAGGAAGTAGGGAAAGGATCCCTCACCTGCAGCTACGAGGCGGAAACGGGGCTCCTCTGGATGTGGGAGGTACCCTCGTGTTTCCTCTCGAGTGGAGACGGGTATGTCGGGGAACTTCTTGAGTTGCACCAAGGGAGTGAAGGACCCTTTCGACGTTCCAGAGGTGAGGTGTGATTAGCCCCGAGAAGCCTCTGCGGAAATGGGCCTCATAGCGCCTGCAGGGGAGAACCTCCTGGATATTCTCGAGTTGCGGCAGGTCTTCTCGAGTTACGACGGGGACCTCAGGGACCCGCTCCGGTGGCCTCAGGAAGGGCCAGTCCCCATGCGAGTTGCTAGGGGCCATTTCGGGATTCCTCTCCCATCGATGCCGGTGCCTAAGACCTTGTGTGGAGTCGGGGCCGGAACCTGAGGATTCCTCTCCAGTGTTGACATGGATCTTGGGGTGCCTCTCAGTCTCCCCAGGGGAGTCAGGCCTCGTCTCGAGTGGGGGCATGCACGTGCGCTTCCCTCCCGAGCTGCAGCAGTAGGGTCACGCTTCCTGTCACGTGGATCAAGGGATCTGTGGCTTTCCCTTGAGGCTTTCCCTCAAGGCTTTCCCTCGAGGCTTTCCCACGAGGCTTTCCCACAGGGCTGTGCCAAGTGCCACCTTGGTGTGAGTCGATCCTCGGCGTGAAAGACGAGCCGGTGAAGGGAAAAGAGTTTCCTCTGGAATGGACTGAGACATCTGGGGGACTCTTGGAATGGTGGCACGACCCTGGAGTTCCTCTCGCCGTTCCTGTTGAGAGGGCCTCCTCTTGAGATGCGACGGGAACGCCGGGAATTCTTTC
>NW_026292809.1:300000-388988 GCF_023091745.1 Budorcas taxicolor | reverse complement strand
TGGCTTTCCCTCGAGGCTGTCCCTCGAGGCTTTCCCACGAGGCTTTCCCACAGGGCTGTGCCACGTGCCACCTTGGTGTGAGTCGATCCTCGGCGTGAAAGACGAGCCGGTGAAGGGAAAAGAGGTTCCTCTGGAATAGACTGAGACATCTGGGGGACTCTTGAAATGGTGGCACGACCCTGGAGTTCCTCTCGCCGTTCCTGTTGAGAGGGCATCCTCTTGAGATGCGACGGGAACGCCGGGAACTCTTTCCCGACGAAGCAGGGAAAGGATCCCTCATCTCGAGCTACGAGGTGGAAACGGGGCTCCTCTGGATGTGGGCGGGACCCTCGTGATTCCTCTCGAGTGGAGACGGGTATGTCGGGGAACTTCTTGATTTGCACCAAGGGTGTGAAGGAGCCTTTCGAAGTTCCAGAGGTGAGGTGTGATCAGCCTCGAGACGCCTCAGCGGAAATGGGCCTCATCTCGCCTGGAGGGGAGAACCTCCTGGATTTTCTCGAGTTGCGGCAGGTCTTCTCGAGTTACGACGGGGACCTCAGGGACCCGCTCTGGTGGCCTCAGGAAAGGCCAGTCCCCATGCGAGTTGCTAGGGGACCTCTCGGGATTCCTCTCCCGTCCATGCCGGGGCCTCAGTCCTTGTGTGGAGTCGGGCCGGAACCTGAGGATTCCACTCCAGTGTTGCCATGGATCTTGGGGTGCTTCTGAGTCTCCCCAGGGGAGTCAGGCCTCGTCTCGTGTGGGGGCATGCACGTGCGCTTTCCTCCCGAGCTGCAGCAGTAGTGTCACGCTTCCTGTCACGTGGATCAAGGGATCTGTGGCTTTCCCTCGAGGCTGTCCCTCGAGGCTTTCCCACGAGGCTTTCCCACAGGGCTGTGCCACGTGCCACCTTGGGGTGAGTCGATCCTCGGCGTGAAAGACGAGCCGGTGAAGGGAAAAGAGGTTCCTCTGGAATGGACTGAGACATCTGGGGGACTCTTGAAATGGTGGCACGACCCTGGAGTTCCTCTCGCCGTTCCTGTTGAGAGGGCCTCCTCTTGAGATGCGACGGGAACGCCGGGAACTCTTTCCCGACGAAGCAGGGAAAGGATCCCTCATCTCGAGCTACGAGGCGGAAACGGGGCTCCTCTGGATGTGGGCGGGACCCTCGTGATTCCTCTCGAGTGGAGACGGGTATGTCGGGGAACTTCTTGATTTGCACCAAGGGTGTCAAGGAGCCTTTCGAAGTTCCAGAGGTGAGCTGTGATCAGCCTCGAGACGCCTCAGCGGAAATGGGCCTCATCTCGCCTGGAGGGGAGAACCTCCTGGATTTTCTCGAGTTGCGGCAGGTCTTCTCGAGTTACGACGGGGACCTCAGGGACCCGCTCTGGTGGCCTCAGGAAAGGCCAGTCCCCATGCGAGTTGCTAGGGGACCTCTCGGGATTCCTCTCCCGTCCATGCCGGGGCCTCAGTCCTTGTGTGGAGTCGGGGCCGGAACCTGAGGATTCCTCTCCAGTGTTGCCATGGATCTTGGGGTGCTTCTGAGTCTCCCCAGGGGAGTCAGGCCTCGTCTCGAGTGGGGGCATGCACGTGCGCTTTCCTCCCGAGCTGCAGCAGTAGTGTCACGCTTCCTGTCACGTGGATCAAGGGATCTGTGGCTTTCCCTCGAGGCTGTCCCTCGAGGCTTTCCCACGAGGCTTTCCCACAGGGCTGTGCCACGTGCCACCTTGGTGTGAGTCGATCCTCGGCGTGAAAGACGAGCCGGTGAAGGGAAAAGAGGTTCCTCTGGAATGGACTGAGACATCTGGGGGACTCTTGAAATGGTGGCACGACCCTGGAGTTCCTCTCGCCGTTCCTGTTGAGAGGGCATCCTCTTGAGATGCGACGGGAACGCCGGGAACTCTTTCCCGACGAAGCAGGGAAAGGATCCCTCATCTCGAGCTACGAGGCGGAAACGGGGCTCCTCTGGATGTGGGCGGGACCCTCGTGATTCCTCTCGAGTGGAGACGGCTAGGTCGGGGAACTTCTTGATTTGCACCAAGGGTGTGAAGGAGCCTTTCGAAGTTCCAGAGGTGAGGTGTGATCAGCCTCGAGACGCCTCAGCGGAAATGGGCCTCATCTCGCCTGGAGGGGAGAAACTCCTGGATTTTCTCGAGTTGCGGCAGGTCTTCTCGAGTTACGACGGGGACCTCAGGGACCCGCTCTGGTGGCCTCAGGAAAGGCCAGTCCCCATGCGAGTTGCTAGGGGACTTCTCGGGATTCCTCTCCCGTCCATGCTGGGGCCTCAGTCCTTGTGTGGAGTCGGGGCCGGAACCTGAGGATTCCTCTCCAGTGTTGCCATGGATCTTGGGGTGCTTCTGAGTCTCCCAGGGCAGTCAGGCCTCGTCTCGAGTGGGGGCATGCACGTGCGCTTTCCTCCCGAGCTGCAGCAGTAGTGTCACGCTTCCTGTCACGTGGATCAAGGGATCTGTGGCTTTCCCTCGAGGCTGTCCCTCGAGGCTTTCCCACGAGGCTTTCCCACAGGGCTGTGCCACGTGCCACCTTGGTGTGAGTCGATCCTCGGCGTGAAAGACGAGCCGGTGAAGGGAAAAGAGGTTCCTCTGGAATGGACTGAGACATCTGGGGGACTCTTGAAATGGTGGCACGACCCTGGAGTTCCTCTCGCCGTTCCTGTTGAGAGGGCATCCTCTTGAGATGCGACGGGAACGCCGGGAACTCTTTCCCGACGAAGCAGGGAAAGGATCCCTCATCTCGAGCTACGAGGCGGAAACGGGGCTCCTCTGGATGTGGGCGGGACCCTCGTGATTCCTCTCGAGTGGAGACGGCTAGGTCGGGGAACTTCTTGATTTGCACCAAGGGTGTGAAGGAGCCTTTCGAAGTTCCAGAGGTGAGGTGTGATCAGCCTCGAGACGCCTCAGCGGAAATGGGCCTCATCTCGCCTGGAGGGGAGAAACTCCTGGATTTTCTCGAGTTGCGGCAGGTCTTCTCGAGTTACGACGGGGACCTCAGGGACCCGCTCTGGTGGCCTCAGGAAAGGCCAGTCCCCATGCGAGTTGCTAGGGGACTTCTCGGGATTCCTCTCCCGTCCATGCTGGGGCATCAGTCCTTGTGTGGAGTCGGGGCCGGAACCTGAGGATTCCTCTCCAGTGTTGCCATGGATCTTGGGGTGCTTCTGAGTCTCCCCAGGGCAGTCAGGCCTCGTCTCGAGTGGGGGCATGCACGTGCGCTTTCCTCCCGAGCTGCAGCAGTAGTGTCACGCTTCCTGTCACGTGGATCAAGGGATCTGTGGCTTTCCCTCGAGGCTGTCCCTCGAGGCTTTCCCACGAGGCTTTCCCACAGGGCTGTGCCACGTGCCACCTTGGTGTGAGTCGATCCTCGGCGTGAAAGACGAGCCGGTGAAGGGAAAAGAGGTTCCTCTGGAATGGACTGAGACATCTGGGGGACTCTTGGAATGGTGGCACGACCCTGGAGTTCCTCTCGCCGTTCCTGTTGAGACGGCCTCCTCTTGAGATGCGACGGGAACGCCGGGAACTCTTTCCCGACGAAGCAGGGAAAGGATCCCTCATCTCGAGCTACGAGGCGGAAACGGGGCTCCTCTGGATGTGGGCGGGACCCTCGTGATTCCTCTCGAGTGGAGACGGGTATGTCGGGGAACTTCTTGATTTGCACCAAGGGTGTGAAGGACCCTTTCGAAGTTCCAGAGGTGAGGTGTGATCAGCCTCGAGACGCCTCAGCGGAAATGGGCCTCATCTCGCCTGGAGGGGAGAACCTCCTGGATTTTCTCGAGTTGCGGCAGGTCTTCTGGAGTTACGACGGGGACCTCAGGGACCCGCTCTGGTGGCCTCAGGAAAGGCCAGTCCCCATGCGAGTTGCTAGGGGACCTCTCGGGATTCCTCTCCCGTCCATGCCGGGGCCTCAGTCCTTGTGTGGAGTCGGGGCCGGAACCTGAGGATTCCTCTCCAGTGTTGCCATGGATCTTGGGGTGCTTCTGAGTCTCCCCAGGGGAGTCAGGCCTCGTCTCGAGTGGGGGCATGCACGTGCGCTTTCCTCCCGAGCTGCAGCAGTAGTGTCACGCTTCCTGTCACGTGGATCAAGGGATCTGTGGCTTTCCCTCGAGGCTGTCCCTCGAGGCTTTCCCACGAGGCTTTCCCACAGGGCTGTGCCACGTGCCACCTTGGGGTGAGTCGATCCTCGGCGTGAAAGACGAGCCGGTGAAGGGAAAAGAGGTTCCTCTGGAATGGACTGAGACATCTGGGGGACTCTTGAAATGGTGGCACGACCCTGGAGTTCCTCTCGCCGTTCCTGTTGAGAGGGCCTCCTCTTGAGATGCGACGGGAACGCCGGGAACTCTTTCCCGACGAAGCAGGGAAAGGATCCCTCATCTCGAGCTACGAGGCGGAAACGGGGCTCCTCTGGATGTGGGCGGGACCCTCGTGATTCCTCTCGAGTGGAGACGGGTATGTCGGGGAACTTCTTGATTTGCACCAAGGGTGTGAAGGAGCCTTTCGAAGTTCCAGAGGTGAGGTGTGATCAGCCTCGAGACGCCTCAGCGGAAATGGGCCTCATCTCGCCTGGAGGGGAGAACCTCCTGGATTTTCTCGAGTTGCGGCAGGTCTTCTCGAGTTACGACGGGGACCTCAGGGACCCGCTCTGGTGGCCTCAGGAAAGGCCAGTCCCCATGCGAGTTGCTAGGGGACCTCTCGGGATTCCTCTCCCGTCCATGCCGGGGCCTCAGTCCTTGTGTGGAGTCGGGGCCGGAACCTGAGGATTCCTCTCCAGTGTTGCCATGGATCTTGGGGTGCTTCTGAGTCTCCCCAGGGGAGTCAGGCCTCGTCTCGAGTGGGGGCATGCACGTGCGCTTTCCTCCCGAGCTGCAGCAGTAGTGTCACGCTTCCTGTCACGTGGATCAAGGGATCTGTGGCTTTCCCTCGAGGCTGTCCCTCGAGGCTTTCCCACGAGGCTTTCCCACAGGGCTGTGCCACGTGCCACCTTGGTGTGAGTCGATCCTCGGCGTGAAAGACGAGCCGGTGAAGGGAAAAGAGGTTCCTCTGGAATGGACTGAGACATCTGGGGGACTCTTGAAATGGTGGCACGACCCTGGAGTTCCTCTCGCCGTTCCTGTTGAGAGGGCATCCTCTTGAGATGCGACGGGAACGCCGGGAACTCTTTCCCGACGAAGCAGGGACAGGATCCCTCATCTCGAGCTACGAGGCGGAAACGGGGCTCCTCTGGATGTGGGCGGGACCCTCGTGATTCCTCTCGAGTGGAGACGGCTAGGTCGGGGAACTTCTTGATTTGCACCAAGGGTGTGAAGGAGCCTTTCGAAGTTCCAGAGGTGAGGTGTGATCAGCCTCGAGACGCCTCAGCGGAAATGGGCCTCATCTCGCCTGGAGGGGAGAAACTCCTGGATTTTCTCGAGTTGCGGCAGGTCTTCTCGAGTTACGACGGGGACCTCAGGGACCCGCTCTGGTGGCCTCAGGAAAGGCCAGTCCCCATGCGAGTTGCTAGGGGACTTCTCGGGATTCCTCTCCCGTCCATGCTGGGGCCTCAGTCCTTGTGTGGAGTCGGGGCCGGAACCTGAGGATTCCTCTCCAGTGTTGCCATGGATCTTGGGGTGCTTCTGAGTCTCCCCAGGGCAGTCAGGCCTCGTCTCGAGTGGGGGCATGCACGTGCGCTTTCCTCCCGAGCTGCAGCAGTAGTGTCACGCTTCCTGTCACGTGGATCAAGGGATCTGTGGCTTTCCCTCGAGGCTGTCCCTCGAGGCTTTCCCACGAGGCTTTCCCACAGGGCTGTGCCACGTGCCACCTTGGTGTGAGGCGATCCTCGGCGTGAAAGACGAGCCGGTGAAGGGAAAAGAGGTTCCTCTGGAATGGACTGAGACATCTGGGGGACTCTTGAAATGGTGGCACGACCCTGGAGTTCCTCTCGCCGTTCCTGTTGAGAGGGCATCCTCTTGAGATGCGACGGGAACGCCGGGAACTCTTTCCCGACGAAGCAGGGAAAGGATCCCTCATCTCGAGCTACGAGGCGGAAACGGGGCTCCTCTGGATGTGGGCGGGACCCTCGTGATTCCTCTCGAGTGGAGACGGCTAGGTCGGGGAACTTCTTGATTTGCACCAAGGGTGTGAAAGAGCCTTTCGAAGTTCCAGAGGTGAGGTGTGATCAGCCTCGAGACGCCTCAGCGGAAATGGGCCTCATCTCGCCTGGAGGGGAGAAACTCCTGGATTTTCTCGAGTTGCGGCAGGTCTTCTCGAGTTACGACGGGGACCTCAGGGACCCGCTCTGGTGGCCTCAGGAAAGGCCAGTCCCCATGCGAGTTGCTAGGGGACTTCTCGGGATTCCTCTCCCGTCCATGCTGGGGCCTCAGTCCTTGTGTGGAGTCGGGGCCGGAACCTGAGGATTCCTCTCCAGTGTTGCCATGGATCTTGGGGTGCTTCTGAGTCTCCCCAGGGCAGTCAGGCCTCGTCTCGAGTGGGGGCATGCACGTGCGCTTTCCTCCCGAGCTGCAGCAGCAGTGTCACGCTTCCTGTCACGTGGATCAAGGGATCTGTGGCTTTCCCTCGAGGCTGTCCCTCGAGGCTTTCCCACGAGGCTTTCCCACAGGGCTGTGCCACGTGCCACCTTGGTGTGAGTCGATCCTCGGCGTGAAAGACGAGCCGGTGAAGGGAAAAGAGGTTCCTCTGGAATGGACTGAGACATCTGGGGGACTCTTGGAATGGTGGCACGACCCTGGAGTTCCTCTCGCCGTTCCTGTTGAGACGGCCTCCTCTTGAGATGCGACGGGAACGCCGGGAACTCTTTCCCGACGAAGCAGGGAAAGGATCCCTCATCTCGAGCTACGAGGCGGAAACGGGGCTCCTCTGGATGTGGGCGGGACCCTCGTGATTCCTCTCGAGTGGAGACGGGTATGTCGGGGAACTTCTTGATTTGCAGCAAGGGTGTGAAGGAGCCTTTCAAAGTTCCAGAGGTGAGGTGTGATCAGCCTCGAGACGCCTCATCGGAAATGGGCCTCATCTCGCCTGGAGGGGAGAACCTCCTGGATTTTCTCGAGTTGTGGCAGGTCTTCTCGAGTTAGGACGGGGACCTCAGGGACCCGCTCTGGTGGCCACAGGAAAGGCCAGTCCCCATGCGAGTTGCTAGGGGACCTCTCGGGATTCCTCTCCCGTCCATGCCGGGGCCTCAGTCCTTGTGTGGAGTCGGGGCCGGAACCTGAGGATTCCTCTCCAGTGTTGCCATGGATCTTGGGGTGCTTCTGAGTCTCCCCAGGGGAGTCAGGCCTCGTCTCGAGTGGGGGCATGCACGTGCGGTTTCCTCCCGAGCTGCAGCAGTAGTGTCACGCTTCCTGTCACGTGGATCAAGGGATCTGTGGCTTTCCCTCGAGGCTGTCCCTCGAGGCTTTCCCACGAGGCTTTCCCACAGGGCTGTGCCACGTGCCACCTTGGTGTGAGTCGATCCTCGGCGTGGAAGACGAGCCGGTGAAGGGAAAAGAGGTTCCTCTGGAATGGACTGAGACATCTGGGGGACTCTTGGAATGGTGGCACGACCCTGGAGTTCCTCTCGCCATTCCTGTTGAGAGGGCCTCCTCTTGAGATGCGACGGGAGGCCGGGAACTCTTTCCCGACGATGCAGGGAATGGATCCCTCATCTCGAGCTACGAGGCGGAAACGGGGCTCCTCTGGATGTGGGCGGGACCCTCGTGATTCCTCTCGAGTGGAGACGGGTATGTCGGGGAACTTCTTGATTTGCACCAAGGGTGTGAAGGACCCTTTCGAAGTTCCAGAGGTGAGGTGTGATCAGCCTCGAGACGCCTCAGCGGAAATGGGCCTCATCTCGCCTGGAGGGGAGAACCTCCTGGATTTTCTCGAGTTGCGGCAGGTCTTCTGGAGTTACGACGGGGACCTCAGGGACCCGCTCTGGTGGCCTCAGGAAAGGCCAGTCCCCATGCGAGTTGCTAGGGGACCTCTCGGGATTCCTCTCCCGTCCATGCCGGGGCCTCAGTCCTTGTGTGGAGTCGGGGCCGGAACCTGAGGATTCCTCTCCAGTGTTGCCATGGATCTTGGGGTGCTTCTGAGTCTCCCCAGGGGAGTCAGGCCTCGTCTCGAGTGGGGGCATGCACGTGCGCTTTCCTCCCGAGCTGCAGCAGTAGTGTCACGCTTCCTGTCACGTGGATCAAGGGATCTGTGGCTTTCCCTCGAGGCTGTCCCTCGAGGCTTTCCCGCGAGGCTTTCCCACAGGGCTGTGCCACGTGCCACCTTGGTGTGAGTCGATCCTCGGCGTGAAAGACGAGCCGGTGAAGGGAAAAGAGGTTCCTCTGGAATAGACTGAGACATCTGGGGGACTCTTGAAATGGTGGCACGACCCTGGAGTTCCTCTCGCCGTTCCTGTTGAGAGGGCATCCTCTTGAGATGCGACGGGAACGCCGGGAACTCTTTCCCGACGAAGCAGGGAAAGGATCCCTCATCTCGAGCTACGAGGTGGAAACGGGGCTCCTCTGGATGTGGGCGGGACCCTCGTGATTCCTCTCGAGTGGAGACGGGTATGTCGGGGAACTTCTTGATTTGCACCAAGGGTGTGAAGGACCCTTTCGAAGTTCCAGAGGTGAGGTGTGATCAGCCTCGAGACGCCTCAGCGGAAATGGGCCTCATCTCGCCTGGAGGGGAGAACCTCCTGGATTTTCTCGAGTTGCGGCAGGTCTTCTCGAGTTACGACGGGGACCTCAGGAACCCGCTCTGGTGGCCTCAGGAAAGGCCAGTCCCCATGCGAGTTGCTAGGGGACCTCTCGGGATTCCTCTCCCGTCCATGCCGGGGCCTCAGTCCTTGTGTGGAGTCGGGGCCGGAACCTGAGGATTCCTCTCCAGTGTTGCCATGGATCTTGGGGTGCTTCTGAGTCTCCCCAGGGGAGTCAGGCCTCGTCTCGAGTGGGGGCATGCACGTGCGCTTTCCTCCCGAGCTGCAGCAGTAGTGTCACGCTTCCTGTCACGTGGATCAAGGGATCTGTGGCTTTCCCTCGAGGCTGTCCCTCGAGGCTTTCCCACGAGGCTTTCCCACAGGGCTGTGCCACGTGCCACCTTGGTGTGAGTCGATCCTCGGCGTGAAAGACGAGCCGGTGAAGGGAAAAGAGGTTCCTCTGGAATGGACTGAGACATCTGGGGGACTCTTGGAATGGTGGCACGACCCTGGAGTTCCTCTCGCCGTTCCTGTTGAGAGGGCCTCCTCTTGAGATGCGACGGGAACGCCGGGAACTCTTTCCCGACGAAGCAGGGAAAGGATCCCTCATCTCGAGCTACGAGGCGGAAACGGGGCTCCTCTGGATGTGGGCGGACCCTCGTGATTCCTCTCGAGTGGAGACGGGTATGTCGGGGAACTTCTTGATTTGCACCAAGGGTGTGAAGGAGCCTTTCGAAGTTCCAGAGGTGAGGTGTGATCAGCCTCGAGACGCCTCAGCGGAAATGGGCCTCATCTCGCCTGGAGGGGAGAACCTCCTGGATTTTCTCGAGTTGCGGCAGGTCTTCTGGAGTTACGACGGGGACCTCAGGGACCCGCTCTGGTGGCCTCAGGAAAGGCCAGTCCCCATGCGAGTTGCTAGGGGACCCCTCGGGATTCCTCTCCCGTCCATGCCGGGGCCTCAGTCCTTGTGTGGAGTCGGGGCTGGAACCTGAGGATTCCTCTCCAGTGTTGCCATGGATCTTGGGGTGCTTCTGAGTCTCCCCAGGGGAGTCAGGCCTCGTCTCGAGTGGGGGCATGCACGTGCGCTTTCCTCCCGTGCCGCAGCAGTAGTGTCACGCTTCCTGTCACGTGGATCAAGGGATCTGTGGCTTTCCCTCGAGGCTGTCCCTCGAGGCTTTCCCACGAGGCTTTCCCACAGGGCTGTGCCACGTGCCACCTTGGTGGGAGTCGATCCTCGGCGTGAAAGACAAGCCGGTGAAGGGAAAAGAGGTTCCTCTGGAATGGACTGAGACATCTGGGGGACTCTTGGAATGGTGGCACGACCCTGGAGTTCCTCTCGCCGTTCCTGTTGAGAGGGCCTCCTCTTGAGATGCGACGGGAACGCCGGGAACTCTTTCCCGACGAAGCAGGGAAAGGATCCCTCATCTCGAGCTACGAGGCGGAAACGGGGCTCCTCTGGATGTGGGCGGGACCCTCGTGATTCCTCTCGAGTGGAGACGGCTAGGTCGGGGAACTTCTTGATTTGCACCAAGGGTGTGAAGGACCCTTTCGAAGTTCCAGAGGTGAGGTGTGATCAGCCTCGAGACGCCTCAGCGGAAATGGGCCTCATCTCGCCTGGAGGGGAGAACCTCCTGGATTTTCTCGAGTTGCGGCAGGTCTTCTCGAGTTACGACGGGGACCTCAGGGACCCGCTCTGGTGGCCTCAGGAAAGGCCAGTCCCCATGCGAGTTGCTAGGGGACCTCTCGGGATTCCTCTCCCGTCCATGCCGGGGCCTCAGTCCTTGTGTGGAGTCGGGGCCGGAACCTGAGGATTCCTCTCCAGTGTTGCCATGGATCTTGGGGTGCTTCTGAGTCTCCCCAGGGGAGTCAGGCCTCGTCTCGGGTGGGGGCATGCACGTGCGCTTTCCTCCCGTGCTGCAGCAGTAGTGTCACGCTTCCTGTCACGTGGATCAAGGGATCTGTGGCTTTCCCTCGAGGCTATCCCTCGAGGCTTTCCCGCGAGGCTTTCCCACAGGGCTGTGCCACGTGCCACCTTGGTGTGAGTCGATCCTCGGCGTGAAAGACGAGCCGGTGAAGGGAAAAGAGGTTCCTCTGGAATGGACTGAGACATCTGGGGGACTCTTGGAATGGTGGCACGACCCTGGAGTTCCTCTCGCCGTTCCTGTTGAGAGGGCCTCCTCTTGAGATGCGACGGGAACGCCGGGAACTCTTTCCCGACGAAGCAGGGAAAGGATCCCTCATCTTGAGCTACGAGGCGGAAACGGGGCTCCTCTGGATGTGGGCTGGACCCTCGTGATTCCTCTCGAGTGGAGACGGCTAGGTCGGGGAACTTCTTGATTTGCACCAAGGGTGTGAAGGAGCCTTTCGAAGTTCCAGAGGTGAGGTGTGATTAGCCTCGAGACGCCTCAGCGGAAATGGGCCTCATCTCGCCTGGAGGGGAGAACCTCCTGGATTTTCTCGAGTTGCGGCAGGTCTTCTGGAGTTACGACGGGGACCTCAGGGACCCGCTCTGGTGGCCTCAGGAAAGGCCAGTCCCCATGCGAGTTGCTAGGGGACCTCTCGGGATTCCTCTCCCGTCCATGCCGGGGCCTCAGTCCTTGTGTGGAGTCGGGGCCGGAACCTGAGGATTCCTCTCCAGTGTTGCCATGGATCTTGGGGTGCTTCTGAGTCTCCCCAGGGGAGTCAGGCCTCGTCTCGAGTGGGGGCATGCACGTGCGCTTTCCTCCCGAGCTGCAGCAGTAGTGTCACGCTTCCTGTCACGTGGATCAAGGGATCTGTGGCTTTCCCTCGAGGTTGTCCCTCGAGGCTTTCCCACGAGGCTTTCCCACAGGGCTGTGCCACGTGCCACCTTGGTGGGATTCGATCCTCGACGTGAAAGACGAGCCGGTGAAGGGAAAAGAGGTTCCTCTGGAATGGACTGAGACATCTGGGGGACTCTTGGAATGGTGGCACGACCCTGGAGTTCCTCTCGCCGTTCCTGTTGAGAGGGCCTCCTCTTGAGATGCGACGGGAACGCCGGGAACTCTTTCCCGACGAAGCAGGGAAAGGATCCCTCATCTCGAGCTACGAGGCGGAAACGGGGCTCCTCTGGATGTGGGCGGGACCCTCGTGATTCCTCTCGAGTGGAGACGGCTAGGTCGGGGAACTTCTTGATTTGCACCAAGGGTGTGAAGGACCCTTTCGAAGTTCCAGAGGGGAGGTGTGATCAGCCTCGAGACGCCTCAGCGGAAATGGGCCTCATCTCGCCTGGAGGGGAGAACCTCCTGGATTTTCTCGAGTTGCGGCAGGTCTTCTCGAGTTACGACGGCGACCTCAGGGACCCGCTCTGGTGGCCTCAGGAAAGGCCAGTCCCCATGCGAGTTGCTAGGGGACCTCTCGGGATTCCTCTCCCGTCCATGCCGGGGCCTCAGTCCTTGTGTGGAGTCGGGGCCGGAACTTGAGGATTCCTCTCCAGTGTTGCCATGGATCTTGGGGTGCTTCTGAGTCTCCCCAGGGGAGTCAGGCCTCGTCTCGAGTGGGGGCATGCACGTGCGCTTTCCTCCCGAGCTGCAGCAGTAGTGTCACGCTTCCTGTCACGTGGATCAAGGGATCTGTGGCTTTCCCTCGAGGCTGTCCCTTGAGTCTTTCCCGCGAGGCTTTCCCACAGGGCTGTGCCACGTGCCACCTTGGTGTGAGTCGATCCTCGGCGTGAAAGACGAGCCGGTGAAGGGAAAAGAGGTTCCTCTGGAATGGACTGAGACATCTGGGGGACTCTTGGAATGGTGGCACGACCCTGGAGTTCCTCTCGCCGTTCCTGTTGAGAGGGCCTCCTCTTGAGATGCGACGGGAACGCCGGGAATTCTTTCCCGACGAAGCAGGGAAAGGATCCCTCATCTCGAGCTACGAGGCGGAAACGGGGCTCCTCTGGATGTGGGCGGGACCCTCGTGATTCCTCTCGAGTGGAGACGGGTATGTCGGGGAACTTCTTGATTTGCACCAAGGGTGTGAAGGACCCTTTCGAAGTTCCAGAGGGGAGGTGTGATCAGCCTCGAGACGCCTCAGCGGAAATGGGCCTCATCTCGCCTGGAGGGGAGAACCTCCTGGATTTTCTCGAGTTGCGGCAGGTCTTCTCGAGTTACGACGGGGACCTCAGGGACCCGCTCTGGTGGCCTCAGGAAAGGCCAGTCCCCATGCGAGTTGCTAGGGGACCACTCGGGATCCCTCTCCCGTCCATGCCGGGGCCTCAGTCCTTGTGTTGAGTCGGGGCCGGAACCTGAGGATTCCTCTCCAGTGTTGCCATGGATCTTGGGGTGCTTCTGAGTCTCCCCAGGGGAGTCAGGCCTCGTCTCGAGTGGGGGCATGCACGTGCGCTTTCCTCCCGAGCTGCAGCAGTAGTGTCACGCTTCCTGTCACGTGGATCAAGGGATCTGTGGCTTTCCCTCGAGGCTGTCCCTCGAGGCTTTCCCATGAGGCTTTCCCACAGGGCTGTGCCACGTGCCACCTTGGTGGGAGTCGATCCTCGGCGTGAAAGACGAGCCGGTGAAGGGAAAAGAGGTTCCTCTGGAATGGACTGAGACATCTGGGGCACTCTTGGAATGGTGGCACGACCCTGGAGTTCCTCTCGCCGTTCCTGTTGAGAGGGCCTCCTCTTGAGATGCGACGGGAACGCCGGGAACTCTTTCCCGACGAAGCAGGGAAAGGATCCCTCATCTCGAGCTACGAGGCGGAAACGGGGCTCCTCTGGATGTGGGCGGGACCCTCGTGATTCCTCTCGAGTGGAGACGGCTAGGTCGGGGAACTTCTTGATTTGCACCAAGGGTGTGAAGGACCCTTTCGAAGTTCCAGAGGTGAGGTGTGATCAGCCTCGAGACGCCTCAGGGGAAATGGGCCTCATCTCGCCTGGAGGGGAGAACCTCCTGGATTTTCTCGAGTTGCGGCAGGTCTTCTCGAGTTACGACGGGGACCTCAGGGACCCGCTCTGATGGCCTCAGGAAAGGCCAGTCCCCATGCGAGTTGCTAGGGGACCTCTCGGGATTCCTCTCCCGTCCATGCCGGGGCCTCAGTCCTTGTGTGGAGTCGGGGCCGGAACCTGAGGATTCCTCTCCAGTGTTGCCATGGATCTTGGGGTGCTTCTGAGTCTCCCCAGGGGAGTCAGGCCTCGTCTCGAGTGGGGGCATGCACGTGCGCTTTCCTCCCGAGCTGCAGCAGTAGTGTCACGCTTTCTGTCACGTGGATCAAGGGATCTGTGGCTTTCCCTCGAGGCTGTCCCTCGAGGCTTTCCCGCGAGGCTTTCCCACAGGGCTGTGCCACGTGCCACCTTGGTGGGAGTCGATCCTCGGCGTGAAAGACGAGCCGGTGAAGGGAAAAGAGGTTCCTCTGGAATCGACTGAGACATCTGGGGGACTCTTGGAATGGTGGCACGACCCTGGAGTTCCTCTCGCCGTTCCTGTTGAGAGGGCCTCCTCTTGAGATGCGACGGGAACGCCGGGAACTCTTTCCCGACGAAGCAGGGAAAGGATCCCTCATCTCGAGCTAGGAGGCGGAAACGGGGCTCCTCTGGATGTGGGCGGGACCCTCGTGATTCCTCTCGAGTGGAGACGGCTAGGTCTGGGAACTTCTTGATTTGCACCAAGGGTGTGAAGGACCCTTTCGAAGTTCCAGAGGTGAGGTGTGATCAGCCTCGAGACGCCTCAGCGGAAATGGGCCTCATCTCGCCTGGAGGGGAGAACCTCCTGGATTTTCTCCAGTTGCGGCAGGTCTTCTCGAGTTACGACGGGGACCTCAGGGACCCGCTCTGGTGGCCTCAGGAAAGGCCAGTCCCCATGCGAGTTGCTAGGGGACCACTCGGGATCCCTCTCCCGTCCATGCCGGGGCCTCAGTCCTTGTGTTGAGTCGGGGCCGGAAACTGAGGATTCCTCTCCAGTGTTGCCATGGATCTTGGGGTGCTTCTGAGTCTCCCCAGGGGAGTCAGGCCTCGTCTCGAGTGGGGGCATGCACGTGCGCTTTCCTCCCGAGCTGCAGCAGTAGTGTCACGCTTCCTGTCACGTGGATCAAGGGATCTGTGGCTTTCCCTCGAGGCTGTCCCTCGAGGCTTTCCCACGAGGCTTTCCCACAGGGCTGTGCCACGTGCCACCTTGGTGGGAGTCGATCCTCGGCGTGAAAGACGAGCCGGTGAAGGGAAAAGAGGTTCCTCTGGAATGGACTGAGACATCTGGGGCACTCTTGGAATGGTGGCACGACCCTGGAGTTCCTCTCGCCGTTCCTGTTGAGAGGGCCTCCTCTTGAGATGCGACGGGAACGCCGGGAACTCTTTCCCGACGAAGCAGGGAAAGGATCCCTCATCTCGAGCTACGAGGCGGAAACGGGGCTCCTCTGGATGTGGGCGGGACCCTCGTGATTCCTCTCGAGTGGAGACGGCTAGGTCGGGGAACTTCTTGATTTGCACCAAGGGTGTGAAGGACCCTTTCGAAGTTCCAGAGGTGAGGTGTGATCAGCCTCGAGACGCCTCAGGGGAAATGGGCCTCATCTCGCCTGGAGGGGAGTCCTCCTGGATTTTCTCGAGTTGCGGCAGGTCTTCTCGAGTTACGACGGGGACCTCAGGGACCCGCTCTGATGGCCTCAGGAAAGGCCAGTCCCCATGCGAGTTGCTAGGGGACCTCTCGGGATTCCTCTCCCGTCCATGCCGGGGCCTCAGTCCTTGTGTGGAGTCGGGGCCGGAACCTGAGGATTCCTCTCCAGTGTTGCCATGGATCTTGGGGTGCTTCTGAGTCTCCCCAGGGGAGTCAGGCCTCGTCTCGAGTGGGGGCATGCACGTGCGCTTTCCTCCCGAGCTGCAGCAGTAGTGTCACGCTTTCTGTCACGTGGATCAAGGGATCTGTGGCTTTCCCTCGAGGCTGTCCCTCGAGGCTTTCCCGCGAGGCTTTCCCACAGGGCTGTGCCACGTGCCACCTTGGTGGGAGTCGATCCTCGGCGTGAAAGACGAGCCGGTGAAGGGAAAAGAGGTTCCTCTGGAATCGACTGAGACATCTGGGGGACTCTTGGAATGGTGGCACGACCCTGGAGTTCCTCTCGCCGTTCCTGTTGAGAGGGCCTCCTCTTGAGATGCGACGGGAACGCCGGGAACTCTTTCCCGACGAAGCAGGGAAAGGATCCCTCATCTCGAGCTAGGAGGCGGAAACGGGGCTCCTCTGGATGTGGGCGGGACCCTCGTGATTCCTCTCGAGTGGAGACGGCTAGGTCTGGGAACTTCTTGATTTGCACCAAGGGTGTGAAGGACCCTTTCGAAGTTCCAGAGGTGAGGTGTGATCAGCCTCGAGACGCCTCAGCGGAAATGGGCCTCATCTCGCCTGGAGGGGAGAACCTCCTGGATTTTCTCCAGTTGCGGCAGGTCTTCTCGAGTTACGACGGGGACCTCAGGGACCCGCTCTGGTGGCCTCAGGAAAGGCCAGTCCCCATGCGAGTTGCTAGGGGACCTCTCGGGATTCCTCTCCCGTCCATGCCGGGGCCTCAGTCCTTGTGTGGAGTCGGGGCCGGAACCTGAGGATTCCTCTCCAGTGTTGCCATGGATCTTGGGGTGCTTCTGAGTCTCCCCAGGGGAGTCAGGCCTCGTCTCGAGTGGGGGCATGCACGTGCGCTTTCCTCCCGAGCTGCAGCAGTAGTGTCACGCTTCCTGTCACGTGGATCAAGGGATCTGTGGCTTTCCCTCGAGGCTGTCCCTCGAGGCTTTCCCACGAGGCTTTCCCACAGGGCTGTGCCACGTGCCACCTTGGTGTGAGTCGATCCTCGGCGTGAAAGACGAGCCGGTGAAGGGAAAAGAGGTTCCTCTGGAATGGACTGAGACATCTGGGGGACTCTTGGAATGGTGGCACGACCCTGGAGTTCCTCTCGCCGTTCCTGTTGAGAGGGCCTCCTCTTGAGATGCGACGGGAACGCCGGGAACTCTTTCCCGACGAAGCAGGGAAAGGATCCCTCATCTCGAGCTACGAGGCGGAAACGGGGCTCCTCTGGATGTGGGCGGGACCCTCGTGATTCCTCTCGAGTGGAGACGGGTATGTCGGGGAACTTCTTGATTTGCAGCAAGGGTGTGAAGGACCCTTTCGAAGTTCCAGAGGGGAGGTGTGATCAGCCTCGAGACGCCTCAGCGGAAATGGGCCTCATCTCGCCTGGAGGGGAGAACCTCCTGGATTTTCTCGAGTTGCGGCAGGTCTTCTCGAGTTACGACGGGGACCTCAGGGACCCGCTCTGGTGGCCTCAGGAAAGGCCAGTTCCCATGCGAGTTGCTAGGGGACCACTCGGGATCCCTCTCCCGTCCATGCCGGGGCCTCAGTCCTTGTGTGGAGTCGGGGCCGGAACCTGAGGATTCCTCTCCAGTGTTGCCATGGATCTTGGGGTGCTTCTGAGTCTCCCCAGGGGAGTCAGGCCTCGTCTCGAGTGGGGGCATGCACGTGCGCTTTCCTCCCGAGCTGCAGCAGTAGTGTCACGCTTCCTGTCACGTGGATCAAGGGATCTGTGGCTTTCCCTCGAGGCTGTCCCTCGAGGCTTTCCCATGAGGCTTTCCCACAGGGCTGTGCCACGTGCCACCTTGGTGGGAGTCGATCCTCGGCGTGAAAGACGAGCCGGTGAAGGGAAAAGAGGTTCCTCTGGAATGGACTGAGACATCTGGGGGACTCTTGGAATGGTGGCACGACCCTGGAGTTCCTCTCGCCGTTCCTGTTGAGAGGGCCTCCTCTTGAGATGCGACGGGGACGCCGGGAACTCTTTCCCGACGAAGCAGGGAAAGGATCCCTCATCTCGAGCTACGAGGCGGAAACGGGGCTCCTCTGGATGTGGGCGGGACCCTCGTGATTCCTCTCGAGTGGAGACGGCTAGGTCGGGGAACTTCTTGATTTGCACCAAGGGTGTGAAGGACCCTTTCGAAGTTCCAGAGGGGAGGTGTGATCAGCCTCGAGACGCCTCAGCGGAAATGGGCCTCATCTCGCCTGGAGGGGAGAACCTCCTGGATTTTCTCGAGTTGCGGCAGGTCTTCTCGAGTTACGACGGCGACCTCAGGGACCCGCTCTGGTGGCCTCAGGAAAGGCCAGTCCCCATGCGAGTTGCTAGGGGACCTCTCGGGATTCCTCTCCCGTCCATGCCGGGGCCTCAGTCCTTGTGTGGAGTCGGGGCCGGAACCTGAGGATTCCTCTCCAGTGTTGCCATGGATCTTGGGGTGCTTCTGAGTCTCCCCAGGGGAGTCAGGCCTCGTCTCGAGTGGGGGCATGCACGTGCGCTTTCCTCCCGAGCTGCAGCAGTAGTGTCACGCTTCCTGTCACGTGGATCAAGGGATCTGTGGCTTTCCCTCGAGGCTGTCCCTTGAGGCTTTCCCGCGAGGCTTTCCCACAGGGCTGTGCCACGTGCCACCTTGCTGTGAGTCGATCCTCGGCGTGAAAGACGAGCCGGTGAAGGGAAAAGAGGTTCCTCTGGAATGGACTGAGACATCTGGGGGACTCTTGGAATGGTGGCACGACCCTGGAGTTCCTCTCGCCGTTCCTGTTGAGAGGGCCTCCTCTTGAGATGCGACGGGAACGCCGGGAACTCTTTCCCGACGAAGCAGGGAAAGGATCCCTCATCTCGAGCTACGAGGCGGAAACGGGGCTCCTCTGGATGTGGGCGGGACCCTCGTGATTCCTCTCGAGTGGAGACGGCTAGGTCGGGGAACTTCTTGATTTGCACCAAGGGTGTGAAGGACCCTTTCGAAGTTCCAGAGGGGAGGTGTGATCAGCCTCGAGACGCCTCAGCGGAAATGGGCCTCATCTCGCCTGGAGGGGAGAACCTCCTGGATTTTCTCGAGTTGCGGCAGGTCTTCTCGAGTTACGACGGGGACCTCAGGGACCCGCTCTGGTGGCCTCAGGAAAGGCCAGTCCCCATGCGAGTTGCTAGGGGACCACTCGGGATCCCTCTCCCGTCCATGCCGGGGCCTCAGTCCTTGTGTGGAGTCGGGGCCGGAACCTGAGGATTCCTCTCCAGTGTTGCCATGGATCTTGGGGTGCTTCTGAGTCTCCCCAGGGGAGTCAGGCCTCGTCTCGAGTGGGGGCATGCACGTGCGCTTTCCTCCCGAGCTGCAGCAGTAGTGTCACGCTTCCTGTCACGTGGATCAAGGGATCTGTGGCTTTCCCTCGAGGCTGTCCCTCGAGGCTTTCCCAAGAGGCTTTCCCACAGGGCTGTGCCACGTGCCACCTTGGTGGGAGTCGATCCTCGGCGTGAAAGACGAGCCGGTGAAGGGAAAAGAGGTTCCTCTGGAATGGACTGAGACATCTGGGGGACTCTTGGAATGGTGGCACGACCCTGGAGTTCCTCTCGCCGTTCCTGTTGAGAGGGCCTCCTCTTGAGATGCGACGGGAACGCCGGGAACTCTTTCCCGACGAAGCAGGGAAAGGATCCCTCATCTCGAGCTACGAGGCGGAAACGGGGCTCCTCTGGATGTGGGCGGGACCCTCGTGATTCCTCTCGAGTGGAGACGGCTAGGTCGGGGAACTTCTTGATTTGCACCAAGGGTGTGAAGGACCCTTTCGAAGTTCCAGAGGTGAGGTGTGATCAGCCTCGAGACGCCTCAGGGGAAATGGGCCTCATCTCGCCTGGAGGGGAGAACCTCCTGGATTTTCTCGAGTTGCGGCAGGTCTTCTCGAGTTACGACGGGGACCTCAGGGGCCCGCTCTGGTGGCCTCAGGAAAGGCCAGTCCCCATGCGAGTTGCTAGGGGACCTCTCGGGATTCCTCTCCCGTCCATGCCGGGGCCTCAGTCCTTGTGTGGAGTCGGGGCCGGAACCTGAGGATTCCTCTCCAGTGTTGCCATGGATCTTGGGGTGCTTCTGAGTCTCCCCAGGGGAGTCAGGCCTCGTCTCGAGTGGGGGCATGCACGTGCGCTTTCCTCCCGAGCTGCAGCAGTAGTGTCACGCTTTCTGTCACGTGGATCAAGGGATCTGTGGCTTTCCCTCGAGGCTGTCCCTCGAGGCTTTCCCGCGAGGCTTTCCCACAGGGCTGTGCCACGTGCCACCTTGGTGGGAGTCGATCCTCGGCGTGAAAGACGAGCCGGTGAAGGGAAAAGAGGTTCCTCTGGAATCGACTGAGACATCTGGGGGACTCTTGGAATGGTGGCACGACCCTGGAGTTCCTCTCGCCGTTCCTGTTGAGAGGGCCTCCTCTTGAGATGCGACGGGAACGCCGGGAACTCTTTCCCGACGAAGCAGGGAAAGGATCCCTCATCTCGAGCTAGGAGGCGGAAACGGGGCTCCTCTGGATGTGGGCGGGACCCTCGTGATTCCTCTCGAGTGGAGACGGCTAGGTCTGGGAACTTCTTGATTTGCACCAAGGGTGTGAAGGACCCTTTCGAAGTTCCAGAGGTGAGGTGTGATCAGCCTCGAGACGCCTCAGCGGAAATGGGCCTCATCTCGCCTGGAGGGGAGAACCTCCTGGATTTTCTCCAGTTGCGGCAGGTCTTCTCGAGTTACGACGGGGACCTCAGGGACCCGCTCTGGTGGCCTCAGGAAAGGCCAGTCCCCATGCGAGTTGCTAGGGGACCTCTCGGGATTCCTCTCCCGTCCATGCCGGGGCCTCAGTCCTTGTGTGGAGTCGGGGCCGGAACCTGAGGATTCCTCTCCAGTGTTGCCATGGATCTTGGGGTGCTTCTGAGTCTCCCCAGGGGAGTCAGGCCTCGTCTCGAGTGGGGGCATGCACGTGCGCTTTCCTCCCGAGCTGCAGCAGTAGTGTCACGCTTCCTGTCACGTGGATCAAGGGATCTGTGGCTTTCCCTCGAGGCTGTCCCTCGAGGCTTTCCCACGAGGCTTTCCCACAGGGCTGTGCCACGTGCCACCTTGGTGTGAGTCGATCCTCGGCGTGAAAGACGAGCCGGTGAAGGGAAAAGAGGTTCCTCTGGAATGGACTGAGACATCTGGGGGACTCTTGGAATGGTGGCACGACCCTGGAGTTCCTCTCGCCGTTCCTGTTGAGAGGGCCTCCTCTTGAGATGCGACGGGAACGCCGGGAACTCTTTCCCGACGAAGCAGGGAAAGGATCCCTCATCTCGAGCTACGAGGCGGAAACGGGGCTCCTCTGGATGTGGGCGGGACCCTCGTGATTCCTCTCGAGTGGAGACGGGTATGTCGGGGAACTTCTTGATTTGCACCAAGGGTGTGAAGGACCCTTTCGAAGTTCCAGAGGGGAGGTGTGATCAGCCTCGAGACGCCTCAGCGGAAATGGGCCTCATCTCGCCTGGAGGGGAGAACCTCCTGGATTTTCTCGAGTTGCGGCAGGTCTTCTCGAGTTACGACGGGGACCTCAGGGACCCGCTCTGGTGGCCTCAGGAAAGGCCAGTCCCCATGCGAGTTGCTAGGGGACCACTCGGGATCCCTCTCCCGTCCATGCCGGGGCCTCAGTCCTTGTGTGGAGTCGGGGCCGGAACCTGAGGATTCCTCTCCAGTGTTGCCATGGATCTTGGGGTGCTTCTGAGTCTCCCCAGGGGAGTCAGGCCTCGTCTCGAGTGGGGGCATGCACGTGCGCTTTCCTCCCGAGCTGCAGCAGTAGTGTCACGCTTCCTGTCACGTGGATCAAGGGATCTGTGGCTTTCCCTCGAGGCTGTCCCTCGAGGCTTTCCCATGAGGCTTTCCCACAGGGCTGTGCCACGTGCCACCTTGGTGGGAGTCGATCCTCGGCGTGAAAGACGAGCCGGTGAAGGGAAAAGAGGTTCCTCTGGAATGGACTGAGACATCTGGGGGACTCTTGGAATGGTGGCACGACCCTGGAGTTCCTCTCGCCGTTCCTGTTGAGAGGGCCTCCTCTTGAGATGCGACGGGAACGCCGGGAACTCTTTCCCGACGAAGCAGGGAAAGGATCCCTCATCTCGAGCTACGAGGCGGAAACGGGGCTCCTCTGGATGTGGGCGGGACCCTCGTGATTCCTCTCGAGTGGAGACGGCTAGGTCGGGGAACTTCTTGATTTGCACCAAGGGTGTGAAGGACCCTTTCGAAGTTCCAGAGGGGAGGTGTGATCAGCCTCGAGACGCCTCAGCGGAAATGGGCCTCATCTCGCCTGGAGGGGAGAACCTCCTGGATTTTCTCGAGTTGCGGCAGGTCTTCTCGAGTTACGACGGCGACCTCAGGGACCCGCTGTGATGGCCTCAGGAAAGGCCAGTCCCCATGCGAGTTGCTAGGGGACCTCTCGGGATTCCTCTCCCGTCCATGCCGGGGCCTCAGTCCTTGTGTGGAGTCGGGGCCGGAACCTGAGGATTCCTCTCCAGTGTTGCCATGGATCTTGGGGTGCTTCTGAGTCTCCCCAGGGGAGTCAGGCCTCGTCTCGAGTTGGGGCATGCACGTGCGCTTTCCTCCCGAGCTGCAGCAGTAGTGTCACGCTTCCTGTCACGTGGATCAAGGGATCTGTGGCTTTCCCTCGAGGCTGTCCCTCGAGGCTTTCCCGCGAGGCTTTCCCACAGGGCTGTGCCACGTGCCACCTTGGTGGGAGTCGATCCTCGGCGTGAAAGACGAGCCGGTGAAGGGAAAAGAGGTTCCTCTGGAATGGACTGAGACATCTGGGGGACTCTTGGAATGGTGGCACGACCCTGGAGTTCCTCTCGCCGTTCCTGTTGAGAGGGCCTCCTCTTGAGATGCGACGGGAACGCCGGGAACTCTTTCCCGACGAAGCAGGGAAAGGATCCCTCATCTCGAGCTACGAGGCGGAAACGGGGCTCCTCTGGATGTGGGCGGGACCCTCGTGATTCCTCTCGAGTGGAGACGGCTAGGTCGGGGAACTTCTTGATTTGCACCAAGGGTGTGAAGGACCCTTTCGAAGTTCCAGAGGTGAGGTGTGATCAGCCTCGAGACGCCTCAGGGGAAATGGGCCTCATCTCGCCTGGAGGGGAGAACCTCCTGGATTTTCTCGAGTTGCGGCAGGTCTTCTCGAGTTACGACGGGGACCTCAGGGACCCGCTCTGGTGGCCTCAGGAAAGGCCAGTCCCCATGCGAGTTGCTAGGGGACCTCTCGGGATTCCTCTCCCGTCCATGCCGGGGCCTCAGTCCTTGTGTGGAGTCGGGGCCGGAACCTGAGGATTCCTCTCCAGTGTTGCCATGGATCTTGGGGTGCTTCTGAGTCTCCCCAGGGGAGTCAGGCCTCGTCTCGAGTGGGGGCATGCACGTGCGCTTTCCTCCCGAGCTGCAGCAGTAGTGTCACGCTTTCTGTCACGTGGATCAAGGGATCTGTGGCTTTCCCTCGAGGCTGTCCCTGGAGGCTTTCCCGCGAGGCTTTCCCACAGGGCTGTGCCACGTGCCACCTTGGTGGGAGTCGATCCTCGGCGTGAAAGACGAGCCGGTGAAGGGAAAAGAGGTTCCTCTGGAATGGACTGAGACATCTGGGGGACTCTTGGAATGGTGGCACGACCCTGGAGTTCCTCTCGCCGTTCCTGTTGAGAGGGCCTCCTCTTGAGATGCGACGGGAACGCCGGGAACTCTTTCCCGACGAAGCAGGGAAAGGATCCCTCATCTCGAGCTAAGAGGCGGAAATGGGGCTCCTCTGGATGTGGGCAGGACCCTCGTGATTCCTCTCGAGTGGAGACGGGTATGTCGGGGAACTTCTTGATTTGCACCAAGGGTGTGAAGGACCCTTTCAAAGTTCCAGGGGTGAGGTGTGATCAGCCTCGAGACGCCTCAGTGGAAATGGGCCTCATCTCGCCTGGAGGGGAGAACCTCCTGGATTTTCTCGAGTTGCGGCAGGTCTTCTCGAGTTACGACGGGGACCTCAGGGACCCGCTCTGGTGGCCTCAGGAAAGGCCAGTCCCCATGCGAGTTGCTAGGGGACCTCTCGGGATTCCTCTCCCGTCCATGCCGGCGCCTCAGTCCTTGTGTGGAGTCGGGGCCGGAACCTGAGGATTCCTCTCCAGTGTTCCCATGGATCTTGGGGTGCTTCTGAGTCTCCCCAGGGGAGTCAGGCCTCGTCTCGAGTGGGGGCATGCACGTGCGCTTTCCTCCCGAGCTGCAGCAGTAGTGTCACGCTTCCTGTCACGTGGATCAAGGGATCTGTGACTTTCCCTCGAGGCTGTCCCTCGAGGCTTTCCCACGAGGCTTTCCCACAGGGCTGTGCCACGTGCCACCTTGGTGTGAGTCGATCCTCGGCGTGAAAGACGAGCCGGTGAAGGGAAAAGAGGTTCCTCTGGAATGGACTGAGACATCTGGGGGACTCTTGGAATGGTGGCACGACCCTGGAGTTCCTCTCGCCGTTCCTGTTGAGAGGGCCTCCTCTTGAGATGCGACGGGAACGCCGGGAACTCTTTCCCGACGAAGCAGGGAAAGGATCCCTCATCTCGAGCTATGAGGCGGAAACGGGGCTCCTCTGGATGTGGGCGGGACCCTCGTGATTCCTCTCGAGTGGAGACGGGTATGTCGGGGAACTTCTTGATTTGCACCAAGGGTGTGAAGGACCCTTTCGAAGTTCCGGAGGTGAGGTGTGATCAGCCTCGAGACGCCTCAGCGGAAATGGGCCTCATCTCGCCTGGAGGGGAGAACCTCCTGGATTTTCTCGAGTTGCGGCAGGTCTTCTCGAGTTACGACGGGGACCTCAGGGACCCGCTCTGGTGGCCTCAGGAAAGGCCAGTCCCCATGCGAGTTGCTAGGGGACCTCTCGGGATTCCTCTCCCGTCCATTCCGGGGCCTCAGGCCTTGTGTGGAGTCGGGGGCGGAACCTGAGGATTCCTCTCCAGTGTTGCCATGGATCTTGGTGTGCTTCTGAGTCTCCCCAGGGGAGTCAGGCCTCGTCTCGAGTGGGGGCATGCACGTGCGCTTTCCTCCCGAGCTGTAGCAGTAATGTCACGCTTCCTGTCACGTGGATCAAGGGATCTGTGGCTTTCCCTCGAGGCTGTCCCTCGAGGCTTTACCACGAGGCTTTCCCACAGGGCTGTGCCACGTGCCACCTTGGTGTGAGTCGATCCTCGGCGTGAAAGACGAGCCGGTGAAGGGAAAAGAGGTTCCTCTGGAATGGACTGAGACATCTGGGGGACTCTTGGAATGGTGGCACGACCCTGGAGTTCCTCTCGCCGTTCCTGTTGAGAGGGCCTCCTCTTGAGATGCGACGGGAACGCCGGGAACTCTTTCCCGACGAAGCAGGGAAAGGATCCCTCATCTCGAGCTACGAGGCGGAAATGGGGCTCCTCTGGATGTGGGCAGGACCCTCGTGATTCCTCTCGAGTGGAGACGGGTATGTCGGGGAACTTCTTGATTTGCACCAAGGGTGTGAAGGACCCTTGCGAAGTTCCAGAGGTGAGGTGTGATCAGCCTCGAGACGCCTCAGCGGAAATGGGCCTCATCTCGCCTGGAGGGGAGAACCTCCTGGATTTTCCTCGAGTTGCGGCAGGTCTTCTCGAGTTACGACGGGGACCTCAGGGACCCGCTCTGGTGGCCTCAGGAAAGGCCAGTCCCCAAGCGAGTTGCTAGGGGACCTCTCGGGATTCCTCTCCCGTCCATGCCGGGGCCTCAGTCCTTGTGTGGAGTCGGGGCCGGAACCTGAGGATTCCTCTCCAGTGTTGCCATGGATCTTGGGGTGCTTCTGAGTCTCCCCAGGGGAGTCAGGCCTCGTCTCGAGTGGGGCATGCACGTGCGCTTTCCTCCGGAGCTGCAGCCGTAGTGTCACGCTTCCTGTCACGTGGATCAAGGGATCTGTGGCTTTCCCTCGAGGCTGTCCCTTGAGGCTTTCCCACGAGGCTTTCCCACAGGGCTGTGCCACGTGCCACCTTGGTGTGAGTCGATCCTCGGCGTGAAAGACGAGCCGGTGAAGGGAAAAGAGGTTCCTCTGGAATGGACTGAGACATCTGGGGGACTCTTGGAATGGTGGCACGACCCTGGAGTTCCTCTCGCCGTTCCTGTTGAGAGGGCCTCCTCTTGAGATGCGACGGGAACGCCGGGAACTCTTTCCCGACGAAGCAGGGAAAGGATCCCACATCTCGAGCTACGAGGCGGAAACGGGGCTCCTCTGGATGTGGGCGGGACCCTCGTGATTCCTCTCGAGTGGAGACGGCTAGGTCGGGGAACTTCTTGATTTGCACCAAGGGTGTGAAGGACCCTTTCGAAGTTCCAGAGGTGAGGTGTGATCAGCCTCGAGACGCCTCAGCGGAAATGGGCCTCATCTCGCCTGGAGGGGAGAACCTCCTGGATTTTCTCGAGTTGCGGCAGGTCTTCTCGAGTTACGACGGCGACCTCAGGGACCCGCTCTGGTGGCCTCAGGAAAGGCCAGTCCCCATGCGAGTTGCTAGGGGACCTCTCGGGATTCCTCTCCCGTCCATGCCGGGGCCTCAGTCCTTGTGTGGAGTCGGGGCCGGAACCTGAGGATTCCTCTCCAGTGTTGCCATGGATCTTGGGGTGCTTCTGAGTCTCCCCAGGGGAGTCAGGCCTCGTCTCCAGTGGGGGCATGCACGTGCGCTTTCCTCCCGAGCTGCAGCAGTAGTGTCACGCTTTCTGTCACGTGGATCAAGGGATCTGGGGCTTTCCCTCGAGGCTGTCCCTCGAGGCTTTCCCGCGAGGCTTTCCCACAGGGCTGTGCCACGTGCCACCTTGGTGGGAGTCGATCCTCGGCGTGAAAGACGAGCCGGTGAAGGGAAAAGAGGTTCCTCTGGAATGGACTGAGACATCTGGGGGACTCTTGGAATGGTGGCACGACCCTGGAGTTCCTCTCGCCGTTCCTGTTGAGAGGGCCTCCTCTTGAGATGCGACGGGAACGCCGGGAACTCTTTCCCGACGAAGCAGGGAAAGGATCCCTCATCTCGAGCTAAGAGGCGGAAATGGGGCTCCTCTGGATGTGGGCAGGACCCTCGTGATTCCTCTCGAGTGGAGACGGGTATGTCGGGGAACTTCTTGATTTGCACCAAGGGTGTGAAGGACCCTTTCAAAGTTCCAGGGGTGAGGTGTGATCAGCCTCGAGACGCCTCAGTGGAAATGGGCCTCATCTCGCCTGGAGGGGAGAACCTCCTGGATTTTCTCGAGTTGCGGCAGGTCTTCTCGAGTTACGACGGGGACCTCAGGGACCCGCTCTGGTGGCCTCAGGAAAGGCCAGTCCCCATGCGAGTTGCTAGGGGACCTCTCGGGATTCCTCTCCCGTCCATGCCGGCGCCTCAGTCCTTGTGTGGAGTCGGGGCCGGAACCTGAGGATTCCTCTCCAGTGTTCCCATGGATCTTGGGGTGCTTCTGAGTCTCCCAGGGGAGTCAGGCCTCGTCTCGAGTGGGGGCATGCACGTGCGCTTTCCTCCCGAGCTGCAGCAGTAGTGTCACGCTTCCTGTCACGTGGATCAAGGGATCTGTGACTTTCCCTCGAGGCTGTCCCTCGAGGCTTTCCCACGAGGCTTTCCCACAGGGCTGTGCCACGTGCCACCTTGGTGTGAGTCGATCCTCGGCGTGAAAGACGAGCCGGTGAAGGGAAAAGAGGTTCCTCTGGAATGGACTGAGACATCTGGGGGACTCTTGGAATGGTGGCACGACCCTGGAGTTCCTCTCGCCGTTCCTGTTGAGAGGGCCTCCTCTTGAGATGCGACGGGAACGCCGGGAACTCTTTCCCGACGAAGCAGGGAAAGGATCCCTCATCTCGAGCTATGAGGCGGAAACGGGGCTCCTCTGGATGTGGGCGGGACCCTCGTGATTCCTCTCGAGTGGAGACGGGTATGTCGGGGAACTTCTTGATTTGCACCAAGGGTGTGAAGGACCCTTTCGAAGTTCCGGAGGTGAGGTGTGATCAGCCTCGAGACGCCTCAGCGGAAATGGGCCTCATCTCGCCTGGAGGGGAGAACCTCCTGGATTTTCTCGAGTTGCGGCAGGTCTTCTCGAGTTACGACGGGGACCTCAGGGACCCGCTCTGGTGGCCTCAGGAAAGGCCAGTCCCCATGCGAGTTGCTAGGGGACCTCTCGGGATTCCTCTCCCGTCCATTCCGGGGCCTCAGTCCTTGTGTGGAGTCGGGGCCGGAACCTGAGGATTCCTCTCCAGTGTTGCCATGGATCTTGGGGTGCTTCTGAGTCTCCCCAGGGGAGTCAGGCCTCGTCTCGAGTGGGGGCATGCACGTGCGCTTTCCTCCGGAGCTGCAGCCGTAGTGTCACGCTTCCTGTCACGTGGATCAAGGGATCTGTGGCTTTCCCTCGAGGCTGTCCCTTGAGGCTTTCCCACGAGGCTTTCCCACAGGGCTGTGCCACGTGCCACCTTGGTGTGAGTCGATCCTCGGCGTGAAAGACGAGCCGGTGAAGGGAAAAGAGGTTCCTCTGGAATGGACTGAGACATCTGGGGGACTCTTGGAATGGTGGCACGACCCTGGAGTTCCTCTCGCCGTTCCTGTTGAGAGGGCCTCCTCTTGAGATGCGACGGGAACGCCGGGAACTCTTTCCCGACGAAGCAGGGAAAGGATCCCACATCTCGAGCTACGAGGCGGAAACGGGGCTCCTCTGGATGTGGGCGGGACCCTCGTGATTCCTCTCGAGTGGAGACGGCTAGGTCGGGGAACTTCTTGATTTGCACCAAGGGTGTGAAGGACCCTTTCGAAGTTCCAGAGGTGAGGTGTGATCAGCCTCGAGACGCCTCAGCGGAAATGGGCCTCATCTCGCCTGGAGGGGAGAACCTCCTGGATTTTCTCGAGTTGCGGCAGGTCTTCTCGAGTTACGACGGGGACCTCAGGGACCCGCTCTGGTGGCCTCAGGAAAGGCCAGTCCCCATGCGAGTTGCTAGGGGACCTCTCGGGATTCCTCTCCCGTCCATGCCGGGGCCTCAGTCCTTGTGTGGAGTCGGGGCCGGAACCTGAGGATTCCTCTCCAGTGTTGCCATGGATCTTGGGGTGCTTCTGAGTCTCCCCAGGGGAGTCAGGCCTCGTCTCCAGTGGGGGCATGCACGTGCGCTTTCCTCCCGAGCTGCAGCAGTAGTGTCACGCTTCCTGTCACGTGGATCAAGGGATCTGTGGCTTTCCCTCGAGGCTGTCCCTCGAGGCTTTCCCACGAGGCTTTCCCACAGGGCTGTGCCACGTGCCACCTTGGTGTGAGTCGATCCTCGGCGTGAAAGACGAGCCGGTGAAGGGAAAAGAGGTTCCTCTGGAATGGACTGAGACATCTGGGGGACTCTTGGAATGGTGGCACGACCCTGGAGTTCCTCTCGCCGTTCCTGTTGAGAGGGCCTCCTCTTGAGATGCGACGGGAACGCCGGGAACTCTTTCCCGACGAAGCAGGGAAAGGATCCCTCATCTCGAGCTAAGAGGCGGAAATGGGGCTCCTCTGGATGTGGGCAGGACCCTCGTGATTCCTCTCGAGTGGAGACGGGTATGTCGGGGAACTTCTTGATTTGCACCAAGGGTGTGAAGGACCCTTTCAAAGTTCCAGAGGTGAGGTGTGATCAGCCTCGAGACGCCTCAGTGGAAATGGGCCTCATCTCGCCTGGAGGGGAGAACCTCCTGGATTTTCTCGAGTTGCGGCAGGTCTTCTCGAGTTACGACGGGGACCTCAGGGACCCGCTCTTGTGGCCTCAGGAAAGGCCAGTCCCCATGCGAGTTGCTAGGGGACCTCTCGGGATTCCTCTCCCGTCCATGCCGGGGCCTCAGTCCTTGTGTGGAGTCGGGGCCGGAACCTGAGGATTCCTCTCCAGTGTTCCCATGGATCTTGGGGTGCTTCTGAGTCTCCCCAGGGGAGTCAGGCCTCGTCTCGAGTGGGGGCATGCACGTGCGCTTTCCTCCCGAGCTGCAGCAGTAGTGTCACGCTTCCTGTCACGTGGATCAAGGGATCTGTGACTTTCCCTCGAGGCTGTCCCTCGAGGCTTTCCCACGAGGCTTTCCCACAGGGCTGTGCCACGTGCCACCTTGGTGTGAGTCGATCCTCGGCGTGAAAGACGAGCCGGTGAAGGGAAAAGAGGTTCCTCTGGAATGGACTGAGACATCTGGGGGACTCTTGGAATGGTGGCACGACCCTGGAGTTCCTCTCGCCGTTCCTGTTGAGAGGGCCTCCTCTTGAGATGCGACGGGAACGCCGGGAACTCTTTCCCGACGAAGCAGGGAAAGGATCCCTCATCTCGAGCTACGAGGCGGAAACGGGGCTCCTCTGGATGTGGGCGGGACCCTCGTGATTCCTCTCGAGTGGAGACGGGTATGTCGGGGAACTTCTTGATTTGCACCAAGGGTGTGAAGGACCCTTTCGAAGTTCCGGAGGTGAGGTGTGATCAGCCTCGAGACGCCTCAGCGGAAATGGGCCTCATCTCGCCTGGAGGGGAGAACCTCCTGGATTTTCTCGAGTTGCGGCAGGTCTTCTCGAGTTACGACGGGGACCTCAGGGACCCGCTCTGCTGGCCTCAGGAAAGGCCAGTCCCCATGCGAGTTGCTAGGGGACCTCTCGGGATTCCTCTCCCGTCCATTCCGGGGCCTCAGGCCTTGTGTGGAGTCGGGGGCGGAACCTGAGGATTCCTCTCCAGTGTTGCCATGGATCTTGGGGTGCTTCTGAGTCTCCCCAGGGGAGTCAGGCCTCGTCTCGAGTGGGGGCATGCACGTGCGCTTCCTCCCGAGCTGTAGCAGTAATGTCACGCTTCCTGTCACGTGGATCAAGGGATCTGTGGCTTTCCCTCGAGGCTGTCCCTCGAGGCTTTCCCACGAGGCTTTCCCACAGGGCTGTGCCACGTGCCACCTTGGTGTGAGTCGATCCTCGGCGTGAAAGACGAGCCGGTGAAGGGAAAAGAGGTTCCTCTGGAATGGACTGAGACATCTGGGGGACTCTTGGAATGGTGGCACGACCCTGGAGTTCCTCTCGCCGTTCCTGTTGAGAGGGCCTCCTCTTGAGATGCGACGGGAACGCCGGGAACTCTTTCCCGACGAAGCAGGGAAAGGATCCCTCATCTCGAGCTACGAGGCGGAAATGGGGCTCCTCTGGATGTGGGCAGGACCCTCGTGATTCCTCTCGAGTGGAGACGGGTATGTCGGGGAACTTCTTGATTTGCACCAAGGGTGTGAAGGACCCTTGCGAAGTTCCAGAGGTGAGGTGTGATCAGCCTCGAGACGCCTCAGCGGAAATGGGCCTCATCTCGCCTGGAGGGGAGAACCTCCTGGATTTTCTCGAGTTGCGGCAGGTCTTCTCGAGTTACGACGGGGACCTCAGGGACCCGCTCTGGTGGCCTCAGGAAAGGCCAGTCCCCATGCGAGTTGCTAGGGGACCTCTCGGGATTCCTCTCCCGTCCATGCCGGGGCCTCAGTCCTTGTGTGGAGTCGGGGCCGGAACCTGAGGATTCCTCTCCAGTGTTGCCATGGATCTTGGGGTGCTTCTGAGTCTCCCCAGGGGAGTCAGGCCTCGTCTCGAGTGGGGGCATGCACGTGCGCTTTCCTCCCGAGCTGCAGCCGTAGTGTCACGCTTCCTGTCACGTGGATCAAGGGATCTGTGACTTTCCCTCGAGGCTGTCCCTCGAGGCTTTCCCACGAGGCTTTCCCACAGGGCTGTGCCACGTGCCACCTTGGTGTGAGTCGATCCTCGGCGTGAAAGACGAGCCGGTGAAGGGAAAAGAGGTTCCTCTGGAATGGACTGAGACATCTGGGGGACTCTTGGAATGGTGGCACGACCCTGGAGTTCCTCTCGCCGTTCCTGTTGAGAGGGCCTCCTCTTGAGATGCGACGGGAACGCCGGGAACTCTTTCCCGACGAAGCAGGGAAAGGATCCCTCATCTCGAGCTACGAGGCGGAAACGGGGCTCCTCTGGATGTGGGCGGGACCCTCGTGATTCCTCTCGAGTGGAGACGGGTATGTCGGGGAACTTCTTGATTTGCACCAAGGGTGTGAAGGACCCTTTCGAAGTTCCGGAGGTGAGGTGTGATCAGCCTCGAGACGCCTCAGCGGAAATGGGCCTCATCTCGCCTGGAGGGGAGAACCTCCTGGATTTTCTCGAGTTGCGGCAGGTCTTCTCGAGTTACGACGGGGACCTCAGGGACCCGCTCTGGTGGCCTCAGGAAAGGCCAGTCCCCATGCGAGTTGCTAGGGGACCTCTCGGGATTCCTCTCCCGTCCATTCCGGGGCCTCAGGCCTTGTGTGGAGTCGGGGGCGGAACCTGAGGATTCCTCTCCAGTGTTGCCATGGATCTTGGGGTGCTTCTGAGTCTCCCCAGGGGAGTCAGGCCTCGTCTCGAGTGGGGGCATGCACGTGCGCTTCCTCCCGAGCTGTAGCAGTAATGTCACGCTTCCTGTCACGTGGATCAAGGGATCTGTGGCTTTCCCTCGAGGCTGTCCCTCGAGGCTTTCCCACGAGGCTTTCCCACAGGGCTGTGCCACGTGCCACCTTGGTGTGAGTCGATCCTCGGCGTGAAAGACGAGCCGGTGAAGGGAAAAGAGGTTCCTCTGGAATGGACTGAGACATCTGGGGGACTCTTGGAATGGTGGCACGACCCTGGAGTTCCTCTCGCCGTTCCTGTTGAGAGGGCCTCCTCTTGAGATGCGACGGGAACGCCGGGAACTCTTTCCCGACGAAGCAGGGAAAGGATCCCTCATCTCGAGCTACGAGGCGGAAATGGGGCTCCTCTGGATGTGGGCAGGACCCTCGTGATTCCTCTCGAGTGGAGACGGGTATGTCGGGGAACTTCTTGATTTGCACCAAGGGTGTGAAGGACCCTTGCGAAGTTCCAGAGGTGAGGTGTGATCAGCCTCGAGACGCCTCAGCGGAAATGGGCCTCATCTCGCCTGGAGGGGAGAACCTCCTGGATTTTCTCGAGTTGCGGCAGGTCTTCTCGAGTTACGACGGGGACCTCAGGGACCCGCTCTGGTGGCCTCAGGAAAGGCCAGTCCCCATGCGAGTTGCTAGGGGACCTCTCGGGATTCCTCTCCCGTCCATGCCGGGGCCTCAGTCCTTGTGTGGAGTCGGGGCCGGAACCTGAGGATTCCTCTCCAGTGTTGCCATGGATCTTGGGGTGCTTCTGAGTCTCCCCAGGGGAGTCAGGCCTCGTCTCGAGTGGGGGCATGCACGTGCGCTTTCCTCCCGAGCTGCAGCCGTAGTGTCACGCTTCCTGTCACGTGGATCAAGGGATCTGTGACTTTCCCTCGAGGCTGTCCCTCGAGGCTTTCCCACGAGGCTTTCCCACAGGGCTGTGCCACGTGCCACCTTGGTGTGAGTCGATCCTCGGCGTGAAAGACGAGCCGGTGAAGGGAAAAGAGGTTCCTCTGGAATGGACTGAGACATCTGGGGGACTCTTGGAATGGTGGCACGACCCTGGAGTTCCTCTCGCCGTTCCTGTTGAGAGGGCCTCCTCTTGAGATGCGACGGGAACGCCGGGAACTCTTTCCCGACGAAGCAGGGAAAGGATCCCTCATCTCGAGCTACGAGGCGGAAACGGGGCTCCTCTGGATGTGGGCGGGACCCTCGTGATTCCTCTCGAGTGGAGACGGGTATGTCGGGGAACTTCTTGATTTGCACCAAGGGTGTGAAGGACCCTTTCGAAGTTCCGGAGGTGAGGTGTGATCAGCCTCGAGACGCCTCAGCGGAAATGGGCCTCATCTCTCCTGGAGGGGAGAACCTCCTGGATTTTCTCGAGTTGCGGCAGGTCTTCTCGAGTTACGACGGGGACCTCAGGGACCCGCTCTGGTGGCCTCAGGAAAGGCCAGTCCCCATGCGAGTTGCTAGGGGACCTCTCGGGATTCCTCTCCCGTCCATTCCGGGGCCTCAGGCCTTGTGTGGAGTCGGGGGCGGAACCTGAGGATTCCTCTCCAGTGTTGCCATGGATCTTGGGGTGCTTCTGAGTCTCCCCAGGGGAGTCAGGCCTCGTCTCGAGTGGGGGCATGCACGTGCGCTTCCTCCCGAGCTGTAGCAGTAATGTCACGCTTCCTGTCACGTGGATCAAGGGATCTGTGGCTTTCCCTCGAGGCTGTCCCTCGAGGCTTTCCCACGAGGCTTTCCCACAGGGCTGTGCCACGTGCCACCTTGGTGTGAGTCGATCCTCGGCGTGAAAGACGAGCCGGTGAAGGGAAAAGAGGTTCCTCTGGAATGGACTGAGACATCTGGGGGACTCTTGGAATGGTGGCACGACCCTGGAGTTCCTCTCGCCGTTCCTGTTGAGAGGGCCTCCTCTTGAGATGCGACGGGAACGCCGGGAACTCTTTCCCGACGAAGCAGGGAAAGGATCCCTCATCTCGAGCTACGAGGCGGAAATGGGGCTCCTCTGGATGTGGGCAGGACCCTCGTGATTCCTCTCGAGTGGAGACGGGTATGTCGGGGAACTTCTTGATTTGCACCAAGGGTGTGAAGGACCCTTGCGAAGTTCCAGAGGTGAGGTGTGATCAGCCTCGAGACGCCTCAGCGGAAATGGGCCTCATCTCGCCTGGAGGGGAGAACCTCCTGGATTTTCTCGAGTTGCGGCAGGTCTTCTCGAGTTACGACGGGGACCTCAGGGACCCGCTCTGGTGGCCTCAGGAAAGGCCAGTCCCCATGCGAGTTGCTAGGGGACCTCTCGGGATTCCTCTCCCGTCCATGCCGGGGCCTCAGTCCTTGTGTGGAGTCGGGGCCGGAACCTGAGGATTCCTCTCCAGTGTTGCCATGGATCTTGGGGTGCTTCTGAGTCTCCCCAGGGGAGTCAGGCCTCGTCTCGAGTGGGGGCATGCACGTGCGCTTTCCTCCCGAGCTGCAGCCGTAGTGTCACGCTTCCTGTCACGTGGATCAAGGGATCTGTGGCTTTCCCTCGAGGCTGTCCCTTGAGGCTTTCCCACGAGGCTTTCCCACAGGGCTGTGCCACGTGCCACCTTGGTGTGAGTCGATCCTCGGCGTGAAAGACGAGCCGGTGAAGGGAAAAGAGGTTCCTCTGGAATGGACTGAGACATCTGGGGGACTCTTGGAATGGTGGCACGACCCTGGAGTTCCTCTCGCCGTTCCTGTTGAGAGGGCCTCCTCTTGAGATGCGACGGGAACGCCGGGAACTCTTTCCCGACGAAGCAGGGAAAGGATCCCACATCTCGAGCTACGAGGCGGAAACGGGGCTCCTCTGGATGTGGGCGGGACCCTCGTGATTCCTCTCGAGTGGAGACGGCTAGGTCGGGGAACTTCTTGATTTGCACCAAGGGTGTGAAGGACCCTTTCGAAGTTCCGGAGGTGAGGTGTGATCAGCCTCGAGACGCCTCAGCGGAAATGGGCCTCATCTCGCCTGGAGGGGAGAACCTCCTGGATTTTCTCGAGTTGCGGCAGGTCTTCTCGAGTTACGACGGGGACCTCAGGGACCCGCTCTGGTGGCCTCAGGAAAGGCCAGTCCCCATGGGAGTTGCTAGGGGACCTCTCGGGATTCCTCTCCCGTCCATGCCGGGGCCTCAGTCCTTGTGTGGAGTCGGGGCCGGAACCTGAGGATTCCTCTCCAGTGTTGCCATGGATCTTGGGGTGCTTCTGAGTCTCCCCAGGGGAGTCAGGCCTCGTCTCGAGTGGGGGCATGCACGTGCGCTTTCCTCCCGAGCTGCAGCAGTAGTGTCACGCTTCCTGTCACGTGGATCAAGGGATCTGTGGCTTTCCCTCGAGGCTGTCCCTCGAGGCTTTCCCACGAGGCTTTCCCACAGGGCTGTGCCACGTGCCACCTTGGTGTGAGTCGATCCTCGGCGTGAAAGACGAGCCGGTGAAGGGAAAAGAGGTTCCTCTGGAATGGACTGAGACATCTGGGGGACTCTTGGAATGGTGGCACGACCCTGGAGTTCCTCTCGCCGTTCCTGTTGAGAGGGCCTCCTCTTGAGATGCGACGGGAACGCCGGGAACTCTTTCCCGACGAAGCAGGGAAAGGATCCCTCATCTCGAGCTACGAGGCGGAAACGGGGCTCCTCTGGATGTGGGCGGGACCCTCGTGATTCCTCTCGAGTGGAGACGGCTAGGTCGGGGAACTTCTTGATTTGCACCAAGGGTGTGAAGGACCCTTTCGAAGTTCCAGAGGTGAGGTGTGATCAGCCTCGAGACGCCTCAGCGGAAATGGGCCTCATCTCGCCTGGAGGGGAGAACCTCCTGGATTTTCTCGAGTTGCGGCAGGTCTTCTCGAGTTACGACGGCGACCTCAGGGACCCGCTCTGGTGGCCTCAGGAAAGGCCAGTCCCCATGCGAGTTGCTAGGGGACCTCTCGGGATTCCTCTCCCGTCCATGCCGGGGCCTCAGTCCTTGTGTGGAGTCGGGGCCGGAACCTGAGGATTCCTCTCCAGTATTGCCATGGATCTTGGGGTGCTTCTGAGTCTCCCCAGGGGAGTCAGGCCTCGTCTCGAGTGGGGGCATGCACGTGCGCTTTCCTCCCGAGCTGCAGCAGTAGTGTCACGCTTCCTGTCACGTGGATCAAGGGATCTGTGGCTTTCCCTCGAGGCTGTCCCTCGAGGCTTTCCCGCGAGGCTTTCCCACAGGGCTGTGCCACGTGCCACCTTGGTGTGAGTCGATCCTCGGCGTGAAAGACGAGCCGGTGAAGGGAAAAGAGGTTCCTCTGGAATGGACTGAGACATCTGGGGGACTCTTGGAATGGTGGCACGACCCTGGAGTTCCTCTCGCCGTTCCTGTTGAGAGGGCCTCCTCTTGAGATGCGACGGGAACGCCGGGAACTCTTTCCGACGAAGCAGGGAAAGGATCCCTCATCTCGAGCTACGAGGCGGAAACGGGGCTCCTCTGGATGTGGGCGGGACCCTCGTGATTCCTCTCGAGTGGAGACGGGTATGTCGGGGAACTTCTTGACTTGCACCAAGGGTGTGAAGGACCCTTTCGAAGTTCCAGAGGTGAGGTGTGATCAGCCTCGAGACGCCTCAGCGGAAATGGGCCTCATCTCGCCTGGAGGGGAGAACCTCCTGGATTTTCTCGAGTTGCGGCATGTCTTCTCGAGTTACCACGGGGACCTCAGGGACCCACTCTGGTGGCCTCAGGAAAGGCCAGACCCATGCGAGTTGCTAGGGGACCTCTCGGGATTCCTCTCCCGTCCATGCCGGGGCCTCAGTCCTTGTGTGGAGTCGGGGCCGGAACCTGAGGATTCCTCTCCAGTGTTGCCATGGATCTTGGGGTGCTTCTGAGTCTCCCCAGGGGAGTCAGGCCTCGTCTCGAGTGGGGGCATGCACGTGCGCTTTCCTCCCGAGCTGCAGCAGTAGTGTCACGCTTCCTGTCACGTGGATCAAGGGATCTGTGGCTTTCCCTCGAGGCTGTCCCTCGAGGCTTTCCCGCGAGGCTTTCCCACAGGACTGTGCCACGTGCCACCTTGGTGTGAGTCGATCCTCGGCGTGAAAGACGAGCCGGTGAAGGGAAAAGAGGTTCCTCTGGAATGGACTGAGACATCTGGGGGACTCTTGGAATGGTGGCACGACCCTGGAGTTCCTCTCGCCGTTCCTGTTGAGAGGGCCTCCTCTTGAGATGCGACGGGAACGCCGGGAACTCTTTCCCGACGAAGCAGGGAAAGGATCCCTCATCTCGAGCTACGAGGCGGAAACGGGGCTCCTCTGGATGTGGGCGGGACCCTCGTGATTCCTCTCGAGTGGAGACGGGTATGTCGGGGAACTTCTTGACTTGCACCAAGGGTGTGAAGGACCCTTTCGAAGTTCCACAGGTGAGGTGTGATCAGCCTCGAGACGCCTCAGCGGAAATGGGCCTCATCTCGCCTGGAGGGGAGAACCTCCTGGATTTTCTCGAGTTGCGGCAGGTCTTCTCGAGTTACGACGGGGACCTCAGGGACCCGCTCTGGTGGCCTCAGGAAAGGCCAGTCCCCATGCGAGTTGCTAGGGGACCTCTCGGGATTCCTCTCCCGTCCATGCCGGGGCCTCAGTCCTTGTGTGGAGTCGGGGCCGGAACCTGAGGATTCCTCTCCAGTGTTGCCATGGATCTTGGGGTGCTTCTGAGTCTCCCCAGGGGAGTCAGGCCTCGTCTCGAGTGGGGGCATGCACGTGCGCTTTCCTCCCGAGCTGCAGCCGTAGTGTCACGCTTCCTGTCACGTGGATCAAGGGATCTGTGGCTTTCCCTCGAGGCTGTCCCTTGAGGCTTTCCCACGAGGCTTTCCCACAGGGCTGTGCCACGTGACACCTTGGTGTGAGTCGATCCTCGGCGTGAAAGACGAGCCGGTGAAGGGAAAAGAGGTTCCTCTGGAATGGACTGAGACATCTGGGGGACTCTTGGAATGGTGGCACGACCCTGGAGTTCCTCTCGCCGTTCCTGTTGAGAGGGCCTCCTCTTGAGATGCGACGGGAACGCCGGGAACTCTTTCCCGACGAAGCAGGGAAAGGATCCCACATCTCGAGCTACGAGGCGGAAACGGGGCTCCTCTGGATGTGGGCGGGACCCTCGTGATTCCTCTCGAGTGGAGACGGCTAGGTCGGGGAACTTCTTGATTTGCACCAAGGGTGTGAAGGACCCTTTCGAAGTTCCGGAGGTGAGGTGTGATCAGCCTCGAGACGCCTCAGCGGAAATGGGCCTCATCTCGCCTGGAGGGGAGAACCTCCTGGATTTTCTCGAGTTGCGGCAGGTCTTCTCGAGTTACGACGGGGACCTCAGGGACCCGCTCTGGTGGCCTCAGGAAAGGCCAGTCCCCATGGGAGTTGCTAGGGGACCTCTCGGGATTCCTCTCCCGTCCATGCCGGGGCCTCAGTCCTTGTGTGGAGTCGGGGCCGGAACCTGAGGATTCCTCTCCAGTGTTGCCATGGATCTTGGGGTGCTTCTGAGTCTCCCCAGGGGAGTCAGGCCTCGTCTCGAGTGGGGGCATGCACGTGCGCTTTCCTCCCGAGCTGCAGCAGTAGTGTCACGCTTCCTGTCACGTGGATCAAGGGATCTGTGGCTTTCCCTCGAGGCTGTCCCTCGAGGCTTTCCCACGAGGCTTTCCCACAGGGCTGTGCCACGTGCCACCTTGGTGTGAGTCGATCCTCGGCGTGAAAGACGAGCCGGTGAAGGGAAAAGAGGTTCCTCTGGAATGGACTGAGACATCTGGGGGACTCTTGGAATGGTGGCACGACCCTGGAGTTCCTCTCGCCGTTCCTGTTGAGAGGGCCTCCTCTTGAGATGCGACGGGAACGCCGGGAACTCTTTCCCGACGAAGCAGGGAAAGGATCCCTCATCTCGAGCTACGAGGCGGAAACGGGGCTCCTCTGGATGTGGGCGGGACCCTCGTGATTCCTCTCGAGTGGAGACGGCTAGGTCGGGGAACTTCTTGATTTGCACCAAGGGTGTGAAGGACCCTTTCGAAGTTCCAGAGGTGAGGTGTGATCAGCCTCGAGACGCCTCAGCGGAAATGGGCCTCATCTCGCCTGGAGGGGAGAACCTCCTGGATTTTCTCGAGTTGCGGCAGGTCTTCTCGAGTTACGACGGCGACCTCAGGGACCCGCTCTGGTGGCCTCAGGAAAGGCCAGTCCCCATGCGAGTTGCTAGGGGACCTCTCGGGATTCCTCTCCCGTCCATGCCGGGGCCTCAGTCCTTGTGTGGAGTCGGGGCCGGAACCTGAGGATTCCTCTCCAGTATTGCCATGGATCTTGGGGTGCTTCTGAGTCTCCCCAGGGGAGTCAGGCCTCGTCTCGAGTGGGGGCATGCACGTGCGCTTTCCTCCCGAGCTGCAGCAGTAGTGTCACGCTTCCTGTCACGTGGATCAAGGGATCTGTGGCTTTCCCTCGAGGCTGTCCCTCGAGGCTTTCCCGCGAGGCTTTCCCACAGGGCTGTGCCACGTGCCACCTTGGTGTGAGTCGATCCTCGGCGTGAAAGACGAGCCGGTGAAGGGAAAAGAGGTTCCTCTGGAATGGACTGAGACATCTGGGGGACTCTTGGAATGGTGGCACGACCCTGGAGTTCCTCTCGCCGTTCCTGTTGAGAGGGCCTCCTCTTGAGATGCGACGGGAACGCCGGGAACTCTTTCCCGACGAAGCAGGGAAAGGATCCCTCATCTCGAGCTACGAGGCGGAAACGGGGCTCCTCTGGATGTGGGCGGGACCCTCGTGATTCCTCTCGAGTGGAGACGGGTATGTCGGGGAACTTCTTGACTTGCACCAAGGGTGTGAAGGACCCTTTCGAAGTTCCATAGGTGAGGTGTGATCAGCCTCGAGACGCCTCAGCGGAAATGGGCCTCATCTCGCCTGGAGGGGAGAACCTCCTGGATTTTCTCGAGTTGCGGCAGGTCTTCTCGAGTTACCACGGGGACCTCAGGGACCCACTCTGGTGGCCTCAGGAAAGGCCAGTCCCCATGCGAGTTGCTAGGGGACCTCTCGGGATTCCTCTCCCGTCCATGCCGGGGCCTCAGTCCTTGTGTGGAGTCGGGGCCGGAACCTGAGGATTCCTCTCCAGTGTTGCCATGGATCTTGGGGTGCTTCTGAGTCTCCCCAGGGGAGTCAGGCCTCGTCTCGAGTGGGGGCATGCACGTGCGCTTTCCTCCCGAGCTGCAGCAGTAGTGTCACGCTTCCTGTCACGTGGATCAAGGGATCTGTGGCTTTCCCTCGAGGCTGTCCCTCGAGGCTTTCCCGCGAGGCTTTCCCACAGGACTGTGCCACGTGCCACCTTGGTGGGAGTCGATCCTCGGCGTGAAAGACGAGCCGGTGAAGGGAAAAGAGGTTCCTCTGGAATGGACTGAGACATCTGGGGGACTCTTGGAATGGTGGCACGACCCTGGAGTTCCTCTCGCCGTTCCTGTTGAGAGGGCCTCCTCTTGAGATGCGACGGGAACGCCGGGAACTCTTTCCCGACGAAGCAGGGAAAGGATCCCTCATCTCGAGCTACGAGGCGGAAACGGGGCTCCTCTGGATGTGGGCGGGACCCTCGTGATTCCTCTCGAGTGGAGACGGTTAGGTCGGGGAAATTCTTGATTTGCACCAAGGGTGTGAAGGACCCTTTCGAAGTTCCAGAGGGGTGGTGTGATCAGCCTCGAGATGCCTCAGCGGAAATGGGCCTCATCTCGCCTGAAGGGGAGAACCTCCTGGATTTTCTCGAGTTGCGGCAGGTCTTCTCGAGTTACGACGGCGACCTCAGGGACCCGCTCTGGTGGCCTCAGGAAAGGCCAGTCCCCATGCGAGTTGCTAGGGGACCTCTCGGCATTCCTCTCCCGTCCATGCCGGGGCCTCAGTCCTTGTGTGGAGTCGGGGCCGGAACCTGAGGATTCCTCTCCAGTATTGCCATGGATCTTGGGGTGCTTCTGAGTCTCCCCAGGGGAGTCAGGCCTCGTCTCGAGTGGGGGCATGCACGTGCGCTTTCCTCCCGAGCTGCAGCAGCAGTGTCACGCTTCCTGTCACGTGGATCAAGGGATCTGTGGCTTTCCCTCGAGGCTGTCCCTCGAGGCTTTCCCACGAGGCTTTCCCACAGGGCTGTGCCACGTGCCACCTTGGTGTGAGTCGATCCTCGGCGTGAAAGACGAGCCGGTGAAGGGAAAAGAGGTTCCTCTGGAATGGACTGAGACATCTGGGGGACTCTTGGAATGGTGGCACGACCCTGGAGTTCCTCTCGCCGTTCCTGTTGAGAGGGCCTCCTCTTGAGATGCGACAGGAAAGCCGGGAACTCTTTCCCGACGAAGCAGGGAAAGGATCCCTCATCTCGAGCTACGAGGCGGAAACGGGGCTCCTCTGGATGTGGGCGGGACCCTCGTGATTCCTCTCGAGTGGAGACGGGTATGTCGGGGAACTTCTTGATTTGCACCAAGGGTGTGAAGGACCCTTTCGAAGTTCCAGAGGTGAGGTGTGATCAGCCTCGAGACGCCTCAGCGGAAATGGGCCTCAACTCGCCTGGAGGGGAGAACCTCCTGGATTTTCTCGAGTTGCGGCAGGTCTTCTCGAGTTACGACGGCGACCTCAGGGACCCGCTCTGGTGGCCTCAGGAAAGGCCAGTCCCCATGCGAGTTTCTAGGGGACCTCTCGGGATTCCTCTCCCGTCCATGCCGGGGCCTCAGTCCTTGTGTGGAGTCGGGGCCGGAACCTGAGGATTCCTCTCCAGTGTTGCCATGGATCTTGGGGTGCTTCTGAGTCTCCCCAGGGGAGTCAGGCCTCGTCTCGAGTGGGGGCATGCACGTGCGCTTTCCTCCCGAGCTGCAGCAGTAGTGTCACGCTTCCTGTCACGTGGATCAAGGGATCTGTGGCTTTCCCTCGAGGCTGTCCCTCGAGGCTTTCCCACGAGGCTTTCCCACAGGACTGTGCCACGTGCCACCTTGGTGGGAGTCGATCCTCGGCGTGAAAGACGAGCCGGTGAAGGGAAAAGAGGTTCCTCTGGAATGGACTGAGACATCTGGGGGACTCTTGGAATGGTGGCACGACCCTGGAGTTCCTCTCGCCGTTCCTGTTGAGAGGGCCTCCTCTTGAGATGCGACGGGAACGCCGGGAACTCTTTCCCGACGAAGCAGGGAAAGGATCCCTCATCTCGAGCTACGAGGCGGAAACGGGGCTCCTCTGGATGTGGGCGGGACCCTCGTGATTCCTCTCGAGTGGAGACGGGTATGTCGGGGAACTTCTTGATTTGCACCAAGGGTGTGAAGGACCCTTTCGAAGTTCCAGAGGGGAGGTGTGAACAGCCTCGAGACGCCTCAGCGGAAATGGGCCTCATCTCGCCTGGAGGGGAGAACCTCCTGGATTTTCTCGAGTTGCGGCAGGTCTTCTCGAGTTACGACGGCGACCTCAGGGACCCGCTCTGGTGGCCTCAGGAAAGGCCAGTCCCCATGCGAGTTGCTAGGGGACCTCTCGGGATTCCTCTCCCGTCCATGCCGGGGCCTCAGTCCTTGTGTGGAGTCGGGGCCGGAACCTGAGGATTCCTCTCCAGTGTTGCCATGGATCTTGGGGTGCTTCTGAGTCTCCCCAGGGGAGTCAGGCCTCGTCTCGAGTGGGGGCATGCACGTGCGCTTTCCTCCCGAGCTGCAGCAGTAGTGTCACGCTTCCTGTCACGTGGATCAAGGGATCTGTGGCTTTCCCTCGAGGCTGTCCCTCGAGGCTTTCCCGCGAGGCTTTCCCACAGGACTGTGCCACGTGCCACCTTGGTGGGAGTCGATCCTCGGCGTGAAAGACGAGCCGGTGAAGGGAAAAGAGGTTCCTCTGGAATGGACTGAGACATCTGGGGGACTCTTGGAATGGTGGCACGACCCTGGAGTTCCTCTCGCCGTTCCTGTTGAGAGGGCCTCCTCTTGAGATGCGACGGGAACGCCGGGAACTCTTTCCCGACGAAGCAGGGAAAGGATCCCTCATCTCGAGCTACGAGGCGGAAACGGGGCTCCTCTGGATGTGGGCGGGACCCTCGTGATTCCTCTCGAGTGGAGACGGCTAGGTCGGGGAACTTCTTGATTTGCACCAAGGGTGTGAAGGACCCTTTCGAAGTTCCAGAGGGGTGGTGTGATCAGCCTCGAGACGCCTCAGCGGAAATGGGCCTCATCTCGCCTGGAGGGGAGAACCTCCTGGATTTTCTCGAGTTGCGGCAGGTCTTCTCGAGTTACGACGGCGACCTCAGGGACCCGCTCTGGTGGCCTCAGGAAAGGCCAGTCCCCATGCGAGTTGCTAGGGGACCTCTCGGGATTCCTCTCCCGTCCATGCCGGGGCCTCAGTCCTTGTGTGGAGTCGGGGCCGGAACCTGAGGATTCCTCTCCAGTATTGCCATGGATCTTGGGGTGCTTCTGAGTCTCCCCAGGGGAGTCAGGCCTCGTCTCGAGTGGGGGCATGCACGTGCGCTTTCCTCCCGAGCTGTAGCAGTAGTGTCACGCTTCCTGTCACGTGGATCAAGGGATCTGTGGCTTTCCCTCGAGGCTGTCCCTCGAGGCTTTCCCACGAGGCTTTCCCACAGGGCTGTGCCACGTGCCACCTTGGTGTGAGTCGATCCTCGGCGTGAAAGACGAGCCGGTGAAGGGAAAAGAGGTTCCTCTGGAATGGACTGAGACATCTGGGGGACTCTTGGAATGGTGGCACGACCCTGGAGTTCCTCTCGCCGTTCCTGTTGAGAGGGCCTCCTCTTGAGATGCGACAGGAAAGCCGGGAACTCTTTCCCGACGAAGCAGGGAAAGGATCCCTCATCTCGAGCTACGAGGCGGAAACGGGGCTCCTCTGGATGTGGGCGGGACCCTCGTGATTCCTCTCGAGTGGAGACGGGTATGTCGGGGAACTTCTTGATTTGCACCAAGGGTGTGAAGGACCCTTTCGAAGTTCCAGAGGTGAGGTGTGATCAGCCTCGAGACGCCTCAGCGGAAATGGGCCTCATCTCGCCTGGAGGGGAGAACCTCCTGGATTTTCTCGAGTTGCGGCAGGTCTTCTCGAGTTACGACGGCGACCTCAGGGACCCGCTCTGGTGGCCTCAGGAAAGGCCAGTCCCCATGCGCGTTGCTAGGGGACCTCTCGGGATTCCTCTCCCTTCTATGCCGGGGCCTCAGTCCTTGTGTGGAGTCGGGGCCGGAACCTGAGGATTCCTCTCCAGTGTTGCCATGGATCTTGGGGTGCTTCTGAGTCTCCCCAGGGGAGTCAGGCCTCGTCTCGAGTGGGGGCATGCACGTGCGCTTTCCTCCCGAGCTGCAGCAGTAGTGTCACGCTTCCTGTCACGTGGATCAAGGGATCTGTGGCTTTCCCTCGAGGCTGTCCCTCGAGGCTTTCCCACGAGGCTTTCCCACAGGACTGTGCCACGTGCCACCTTGGTGGGAGTCGATCCTCGGCGTGAAAGACGAGCCGGTGAAGGGAAAAGAGGTTCCTCTGGAATGGACTGAGACATCTGGGGGACTCTTGGAATGGTGGCACGACCCTGGAGTTCCTCTCGCCGTTCCTGTTGAGAGGGCCTCCTCTTGAGATGCGACGGGAACGCCGGGAACTCTTTCCCGACGAAGCAGGGAAAGGATCCCTCATCTCGAGCTACGAGGCGGAAACGGGGCTCCTCTGGATGTGGGCGGGACCCTCGTGATTCCTCTCGAGTGGAGACGGCTAGGTCGGGGAACTTCTTGATTTGCACCAAGGGTGTGAAGGACCCTTTCGAAGTTCCAGAGGGGAGGTGTGATCAGCCTCGAGACGCCTCAGCGGAAATGGGCCTCATCTCGCCTGGAGGGGAGAACCTCCTGGATTTTCTCGAGTTGCAGCAGGTCTTCTCGAGTTACGACGGCGACCTCAGGGACCCGCTCTGGTGGCCTCAGGAAAGGCCAGTCCCCATGCGAGTTGCTAGGGGACCTCTCGGGATTCCTCTCCCGTCCATGCCGGGGCCTCAGTCCTTGTGTGGAGTCGGGGCCGGAACCTGAGGATTCCTCTCCAGTGTTGCCATGGATCTTGGGGTGCTTCTGAGTCTCCCCAGGGGAGTCAGGCCTCGTCTCGAGTGGGGGCATGCACGTGCGCTTTCCTCCCGAGCTGCAGCAGTAGTGTCACGCTTCCTGTCACGTGGATCAAGGGATCTGTGGCTTTCCCTCGAGGCTGTCCCTCGAGGCTTTCCCGCGAGGCTTTCCCACAGGGCTGTGCCACGTGCCACCTTGGTGTGAGTCGATCCTCGGCGTGAAAGACGAGCCGGTGAAGGGAAAAGAGTTTCCTCTGGAATGGACTGAGACATCTGGGGGACTCTTGGAATGGTGGCACGACCCTGGAGTTCCTCTCGCCGTTCCTGTTGAGAGGGCCTCCTCTTGAGATGCGACGGGAACGCCGGGAACTCTTTCCCGACGAAGCAGGGAAAGGATCCCTCATCTCGAGCTACGAGGCGGAAACGGGGCTCCTCTGGATGTGGGCGGGACCCTCGTGATTCCTCTCGAGTGGAGACGGCTAGGTCGGGGAACTTCTTGATTTGCACCAAGGGTGTGAAGGACCCTTTCGAAGTTCCAGAGGTGAGGTGTGATCAGCCTCGAGACGCCTCAGCGGAAATGGGCCTCATCTCGCCTGGAGGGGAGAACCTCCTGGATTTTCTAGAGTTGCGGCAGGTCTTCTCGAGTTACGACGGGGACCTCAGGGACCCGCTCTGGTGGCCTCAGGAAAGGCCAGTCCCCATGCGAGTTGCTAGGGGACCTCTCGGGATTCCTCTCCCGTCCATGCCGGGGCCTCAGTCCTTGTGTGGAGTCGGGGCCGGAACCTGAGGATTCCTCTCCAGTGTTGCCATGGATCTTGGGGTGCTTCTGAGTCTCCCCAGGGGAGTCAGGCCTCGTCTCGAGTGGGGGCATGCACGTGCGCTTTCCTCCCGAGCTGCAGCAGTAGTGTCACGCTTCCTGTCACGTGGATCAAGGGATCTGTGGCTTTCCCTCGAGGCTGTCCGTCGAGGCTTTCCCACGAGGCTTTCCCACAGGGCTGTGCCACGTGCCACCTTGGTGTGATTCGATTCTCGGCGTGAAAGACGAGCCGGTGAAGGGAAAAGAGGTTCCTCTGGAATGGACTGAGACATCTGGGGGACTCTTGGAATGGTGGCACGACCCTGGAGTTCCTCTCGCCGTTCCTGTTGAGAGGGCCTCCTCTTGAGATGCGACAGGAAAGCCGGGAACTCTTTCCCGACGAAGCAGGGAAAGGATCCCTCATCTCGAGCTACGAGGCGGAAACGGGGCTCCTCTGGATGTGGGCGGGACCCTCGTGATTCCTCTCGAGTGGAGACGGGTATGTCGGGGAACTTCTTGATTTGCACCAAGGGTGTGAAGGACCCTTTCGAAGTTCCAGAGGTGAGGTGTGATCAGCCTCGAGACGCCTCAGCGGAAATGGGCCTCATCTCGCCTGGAGGGGAGAACCTCCTGGATTTTCTCGAGTTGCGGCAGGTCTTCTCGAGTTACGACGGCGACCTCAGGGACCCGCTCTGGTGGCCTCAGGAAAGGCCAGTCCCCATGCGAGTTGCTAGGGGACCTCTCGGGATTCCTCTCCCTTCCATGCCGGGGCCTCAGTCCTTGTGTGGAGTCGGGGCCGGAACCTGAGGATTCCTCTCCAGTGTTGCCATGGATCTTGGGGTGCTTCTGAGTCTCCCCAGGGGAGTCAGGCCTCGTCTCGAGTGGGGGCATGCACGTGCGCTTTCCTCCCGAGCTGCAGCAGTAGTGTCACGCTTCCTGTCACGTGGATCAAGGGATCTGTGGCTTTCCCTCGAGGCTGTCCCTCGAGGCTTTCCCACGAGGCTTTCCCACAGGACTGTGCCACGTGCCACCTTGGTGGGAGTCGATCCTCGGCGTGAAAGACGAGCCGGTGAAGGGAAAAGAGGTTCCTCTGGAATGGACTGAGACATCTGGGGGACTCTTCGAATGGTGGCACGACCCTGGAGTTCCTCTCGCCGTTCCTGTTGAGAGGGCCTCCTCTTGAGATGCGACGGGAACACCGGGAACTCTTTCCCGACGAAGCAGGGAAAGGATCCCTCATCTCGAGCTACGAGGCGGAAACGGGGCTCCTCTGGATGTGGGCGGGACCCTCGTGATTCCTCTCGAGTGGAGACGGCTAGGTCGGGGAACTTCTTGATTTGCACCAAGGGTGTGAAGGACCCTTTCGAAGTTCCAGAGGGGAGGTGTGATCAGCCTCGAGACGCCTCAGCGGAAATGGGCCTCATCTCGCCTGGAGGGGAGAACCTCCTGGATTTTCTCGAGTTGCGGCAGGTCTTCTCGAGTTACGACGGCGACCTCAGGGACCCGCTCTGGTGGCCTCAGGAAAGGCCAGTCCCCATGCGAGTTGCTAGGGGACCTCTCGGGATTCCTCTCCCGTCCATGCCGGGGCCTCAGTCCTTGTGTGGAGTCGGGGCCGGAACCTGAGGATTCCTCTCCAGTGTTGCCATGGATCTTGGGGTGCTTCTGAGTCTCCCCAGGGGAGTCAGGCCTCGTCTCGAGTGGGGGCATGCACGTGCGCTTTCCTCCCGAGCTGCAGCAGTAGTGTCACGCTTCCTGTCACGTGGATCAAGGGATCTGTGGCTTTCCCTCGAGGCTGTCCCTCGAGGCTTTCCCGCGAGGCTTTCCCACAGGGCTGTGCCACGTGCCACCTTGGTGGGAGTCGATCCTCGGCGTGAAAGACGAGCCGGTGAAGGGAAAAGAGGTTCCTCTGGAATGGACTGAGACATCTGGGGGACTCTTGGAATGGTGGCACGACCCTGGAGTTCCTCTCGCCGTTCCTGTTGAGAGGGCCTCCTCTTGAGATGCGACGGGAACGCCGGGAACTCTTTCCCGACGAAGCAGGGAAAGGATCCCTCATCTCGAGCTACGAGGCGGAAACGGGGCTCCTCTGGATGTGGGCGGGACCCTCGTGATTCCTCTCGAGTGGAGACGGCTAGGTCGGGGAACTTCTTGATTTGCACCAAGGGTGTGAAGGACCCTTTCGAAGTTCCAGAGGTGAGGTGTGATCAGCCTCGAGACGCCTCAGCGGAAATGGGCCTCATCTCGCCTGGAGGGGAGAACCTCCTGGATTTTCTCGAGTTGCGGCAGGTCTTCTCGAGTTACGACGGGGACCTCAGGGACCCGCTCTGGTGGCCTCAGGAAAGGCCAGTCCCCATGCGAGTTGCTAGGGGACCTCTCGGGATTCCTCTCCCGTCCATGCCGGGGCCTCAGTCCTTGTGTGGAGTCGGGGCCGGAACCTGAGGATTCCTCTCCAGTGTTGCCATGGATCTTGGGGTGCTTCTGAGTCTCCCCAGGGGAGTCAGGCCTCGTCTCGAGTGGGGGCATGCACGTGCGCTTTCCTCCCGAGCTGCAGCAGTAGTGTCACGCTTCCTGTCACGTGGATCAAGGGATCTGTGGCTTTCCCTCGAGGCTGTCCCTCGAGGCTTTCCCACGAGGCTTTCCCACAGGACTGTGCCACGTGCCACCTTGGTGGGAGTCGATCCTCGGCGTGAAAGACGAGCCGGTGAAGGGAAAAGAGGTTCCTCTGGAATGGACTGAGACATCTGGGGGACTCTTGGAATGGTGGCACGACCCTGGAGTTCCTCTCGCCGTTCCTGTTGAGAGGGCCTCCTCTTGAGATGCGACGGGAACGCCGGGAACTCTTTCCCGACGAAGCAGGGAAAGGATCCCTCATCTCCAGCTACGAGGCGGAAACGGGGCTCCTCTGGATGTGGGCGGGACCCTCGTGATTCCTCTCGAGTGGAGACGGCTAGGTCGGGGAACTTCTTTATTTGCAGCAAGGGTGTGAAGGACCCTTTCGAAGTTCCAGAGGGGAGGTGTGATCAGCCTCGAGACGCCTCAGCGGAAATGGGCCTCATCTCGCCTGGAGGGGAGAACCTCCTGGATTTTCTCGAGTTGCGGCAGGTCTTCTCGAGTTACGACGGCGACCTCAGGGACCCGCTCTGGTGGCCTCAGGAAAGGCCAGTCCCCATGCGAGTTGCTAGGGGACCTCTCGGGATTCCTCTCCCGTCCATGCCGGGGCCTCAGTCCTTGTGTGGAGTCGGGGCCGGAACCTGAGGATTCCTCTCCAGTGTTGCCATGGATCTTGGGGTGCTTCTGAGTCTCCCCAGGGGAGTCAGGCCTCGTCTCGAGTGGGGGCATGCACGTGCGCTTTCCTCCCGAGCTGCAGCAGTAGTGTCACGCTTCCTGTCACGTGGATCAAGGGATCTGTGGCTTTCCCTCGAGGCTGTCCCTCGAGGCTTTCCCATGAGGCTTTCCCACAGGGCTGTGCCACGTGCCACCTTGGTGGGAGTCGATCCTCGGCGTGAAAGACGAGCCGGTGAAGGGAAAAGAGGTTCCTCTGGAATGGACTGAGACATCTGGGGGACTCTTGGAATGGTGGCACGACCCTGGAGTTCCTCTCGCCGTTCCTGTTGAGAGGGCCTCCTCTTGAGATGCGACGGGAACGCCGGGAACTCTTTCCCGACGAAGCAGGGAAAGGATCCCTCATCTCGAGCTACGAGGCGGAAACGGGGCTCCTCTGGATGTGGGCGGGACCCTCGTGATTCCTCTCGAGTGGAGACGGCTAGGTCGGGGAACTTCTTGATTTGCACCAAGGGTGTGAAGGACCCTTTCGAAGTTCCAGAGGTGAGGTGTGATCAGCCTCGAGACGCCTCAGCGGAAATGGGCCTCATCTCGCCTGGAGGGGAGAACCTCCTGGATTTTCTCGAGTTGCGGCAGGTCTTCTCGAGTTACGACGGGGACCTCAGGGACCCGCTCTGGTGGCCTCAGGAAAGGCCAGTCCCCATGCGAGTTGCTAGGGGACCTCTCGGGATTCCTCTCCCGTCCATGCCGGGGCCTCAGTCCTTGTGTGGAGTCGGGGCCGGAACCTGAGGATTCCTCTCCAGTGTTGCCATGGATCTTGGGGTGCTTCTGAGTCTCCCCAGGGGAGTCAGGCCTCGTCTCGAGTGGGGGCATGCACGTGCGCTTTCCTCCCGAGCTGCAGCAGTAGTGTCACGCTTCCTGTCACGTGGATCAAGGGATCTGTGGCTTTCCCTCGAGGCTGTCCGTCGAGGCTTTCCCACGAGGCTTTCCCACAGGGCTGTGCCACGTGCCACCTTGGTGGGAGTCGATTCTCGGCGTGAAAGACGAGCCGGTGAAGGGAAAAGAGGTTCCTCTGGAATGGACTGAGACATCTGGGGGACTCTTGGAATGGTGGCACGACCCTGGAGTTCCTCTCGCCATTCCTGTTGAGAGGGCCTCCTCTTGAGATGCGACGGGAACGCCGGGAACTCTTTCCCGACGAAGCAGGGAAAGGATCCCTCATCTCGAGCTACGAGGCGGAAACGGGGCTCCTCTGGATGTGGGCGGGACCCTCGTGATTCCTCTCGAGTGGAGACGGCTAGGTCGGGGAACTTCTTGATTTGCACCAAGGGTGTGAAGGACCCTTTCGAAGTTCCAGAGGTGAGGTGTGATCAGCCTCGAGACGCCTCAGCGGAAATGGGCCTCATCTCGCCTGGAGGGGAGAACCTCCTGGATTTTCTCGAGTTGCGGCAGGTCCTCTCGAGTTACGACGGCGACCTCAGGGACCCGCTCTGGTGGCCTCAGGAAAGGCCAGTCCCCATGCGAGTTGCTAGGGGACCTCTCGGGATTCCTCTCCCGTCCATGCCGGGGCCTCAGTCCTTGTGTGGAGTCGGGGCCGGAACCTGAGGATTCCTCTCCAGTGTTGCCATGGATCTTGGGGTGCTTCTGAGTCTCCCCAGGGGAGTCAGGCCTCGTCTCGAGTGGGGGCATGCACGTGCGCTTTCCTCCCGAGCTGCAGCAGTAGTGTCACGCTTCCTGTCACGTGGATCAAGGGATCTGTGGCTTTCCCTCGAGGCTGTCCCTCGAGGCTTTCCCACGAGGCTTTCCCACAGGGCTGTGCCACGTGCCACCTTGGTGGGAGTCGATCCTCGGCGTGAAAGACGAGCCGGTGAAGGGAAAAGAGGTTCCTCTGGAATGGACTGAGACATCTGGGGGACTCTTGGAATTTTGGCACGACCCTGGAGTTCCTCTCGCCGTTCCTGTTGAGAGGGCCTCCTCTTGAGATGCGACGGGAACGTCGGGAACTCTTTTCCGACGAAGCAGGGAAAGGATCCCTCATCTCGAGCTACGAGGCGGAAACGGGGCTCCTCTGGATGTGGGCGGGACCCTCGTGATTCCTCTCGATTGGAGACGGCTAGGTCGGGGAACTTCTTGATTTGCACCAAGGGTGTGAAGGACCCTTTCGAAGTTCCAGAGGTGAGGTGTGATCAGCCTCGAGACGCCTCAGCGGAAATGGGCCTCATCTCGCCTGGAGGGGAGAACCTCCTGGATTTTCTCGAGTTGCGGCAGGTCTTCTCGAGTTACGACGGGGACCTCAGGGACCCGCTCTGGTGGCCTCAGGAAAGGCCAGTCCCCATGCGAGTTGCTAGGGGACCTCTCGGGATTCCTCTCCCGTCCATGCCGGGGCCTCAGTCCTTGTGTGGAGTCGGGGCCGGAACCTGAGGATTCCTCTCCAGTGTTGCCATGGATCTTGGGGTGCTTCTGAGTCTCCCCAGGGGAGTCAGGCCTCGTCTCGAGTGGGGGCATGCACGTGCGCTTTCCTCCCGAGCTGCAGCAGTAGTGTCACGCTTCCTGTCACGTGGATCAAGGGATCTGTGGCTTTCCCTCGAGGCTGTCCGTCGAGGCTTTCCCACGAGGCTTTCCCACAGGGCTGTGCCACGTGCCACCTTGGTGTGAGTCGATTCTCGGCGTGAAAGACGAGCCGGTGAAGGGAAAAGAGGTTCCTCTGGAATGGACTGAGACATCTGGGGGACTCTTGGAATGGTGGCACGACCCTGGAGTTCCTCTCGCCATTCCTGTTGAGAGGGCCTCCTCTTGAGATGCGACGGGAACGCCGGGAACTCTTTCCCGACGAAGCAGGGAAAGGATCCCTCATCTCGAGCTACGAGGCGGAAACGGGGCTCCTCTGGATGTGGGCGGGACCCTCGTGATTCCTCTCGAGTGGAGACGGCTAGGTCGGGGAACTTCTTGATTTGCACCAAGGGTGTGAAGGACCCTTGCGAAGTTCCAGAGGTGAGGTGTGATCAGCCTCGAGACGCCTCAGCGGAAATGGGCCTCATCTCGCCTGGAGGGGAGAACCTCCTGGATTTTCTCGAGTTGCGGCAGGTCCTCTCGAGTTACGACGGCGACCTCAGGGACCCGCTCTGGTGGCCTCAGGAAAGGCCAGTCCCCATGCGAGTTGCTAGGGGACCTCTCGGGATTCCTCTCCCGTCCATGCCGGGGCCTCAGTCCTTGTGTGGAGTCGGGGCCGGAACCTGAGGATTCCTCTCCAGTGTTGCCATGGATCTTGGGGTGCTTCTGAGTCTCCCCAGGGGAGTCAGGCCTCGTCTCGAGTGGGGGCATGCACGTGCGCTTTCCTCCCGAGCTGCAGCAGTAGTGTCACGCTTCCTGTCACGTGGATCAAGGGATCTGTGGCTTTCCCTCGAGGCTGTCCCTCGAGGCTTTCCCACGAGGCTTTCCCACAGGGCTGTGCCACGTGCCACCTTGGTGGGAGTCGATCCTCGGCGTGAAAGACGAGCCGGTGAAGGGAAAAGAGGTTCCTCTGGAATGGACTGAGACATCTGGGGGACTCTTGGAATTTTGGCACGACCCTGGAGTTCCTCTCGCCGTTCCTGTTGAGAGGGCCTCCTCTTGAGATGCGACGGGAACGTCGGGAACTCTTTCCCGACGAAGCAGGGAAAGGATCCCTCATCTCGAGCTACGAGGCGGAAACGGGGCTCCTCTGGATGTGGGCGGGACCCTCGTGATTCCTCTCGATTGGAGACGGCTAGGTCGGGGAACTTCTTGATTTGCACCAAGGGTGTGAAGGACCCTTTCGAAGTTCCAGAGGTGAGGTGTGATCAGCCTCGAGACGCCTCAGCGGAAATGGGCCTCATCTCGCCTGGAGGGGAGAACCTCCTGGATTTTCTCGAGTTGCGGCAGGTCTTCTCGAGTTACGACGGGGACCTCAGGGACCCGCTCTGGTGGCCTCAGGAAAGGCCAGTCCCCATGCGAGTTGCTAGGGGACCTCTCGGGATTCCTCTCCCGTCCATGCCGGGGCCTCAGTCCTTGTGTGGAGTCGGGGCCGGAACCTGAGGATTCCTCTCCAGTGTTGCCATGGATCTTGGGGTGCTTCTGAGTCTCCCCAGGGGAGTCAGGCCTCGTCTCGAGTGGGGGCATGCACGTGCGCTTTCCTCCCGAGCTGCAGCAGTAGTGTCACGCTTCCTGTCACGTGGATCAAGGGATCTGTGGCTTTCCCTCGAGGCTGTCCCTCGAGGCTTTCCCGCGAGGCTTTCCCACAGGGCTGTGCCACGTGCCACCTTGGTGTGAGTCGATCCTCGGCGTGAAAGACGAGCCGGTGAAGGGAAAAGAGGTTCCTCTGGAATGGACTGAGACATCTGGGGGACTCTTGGAATGGTGGCACGACCCTGGAGTTCCTCTCGCCGTTCCTGTTGAGAGGGCCTCCTCTTGAGATGCGACGGGAACGCCGGGAACTCTTTCCCGACGAAGCAGGGAAAGGATCCCTCATCTCGAGCTACGAGGCGGAAACGGGGCTCCTCTGGATGTGGGCGGGACCCTCGTGATTCCTCTCGAGTGGAGACGGCTAGGTCGGGGAACTTCTTGATTTGCACCAAGGGTGTGAAGGACCCTTTCGAAGTTCCAGAGGTGAGGAGTGATCAGCCACGAGACGCCTCAGCGGAAATGGGCCTCATCTCGCCTGGAGGGGAGAACCTCCTGGATTTTCTCGAGTTGCGGCAGGTCTTCTCGAGTTACGACGGGGACCTCAGGGACCCGCTCTGGTGGCCTCAGGAAAGGCCAGTCCCCATGCGAGTTGCTAGGGGACCTCTCGGGATTCCTCTCCCGTCCATGCCGGGGCCTCAGTCCTTGTGTGGAGTCGGGGCCGGAACCTGAGGATTCCTCTCCAGTGTTGCCATGGATCTTGGGGTGCTTCTGAGTCTCCCCAGGGGAGTCAGGCCTCGTCTCTAGTGGGGGCATGCACGTGCGCTTTCCTCCCGAGCTGCAGCAGTAGTGTCACGCTTCCTGTCACGTGGATCAAGGGATCTGTGGCTTTCTCTCCAGGCTGTCCCTCGAGGCTTTCCCACGAGACTTTCCCACAGGGCTGTGCCACGTGCCACCTTGGTGGGAGTCGATCCTCGGCGTGAAAGACGAGTCGGTGAAGGGAAAAGAGGTTCCTCTGGAATGGACTGAGACATCTGGGGGACTCTTGGAATGGTGGCACGACCCTGGAGTTCCTCTCGCCGTTCCTGTTGAGAGGGCCTCCTCTTGAGATGCGACGGGAACGCCGGGAACTCTTTCCCGACGAAGCAGGGAAAGGATCCCTCATCTCGAGCTACGAGGCGGAAACGGGGCTCCTCTGGATGTGGGCGGGACCCTCGTGATTCCTCTCGAGTGGAGACGGCTAGGTCGGGGAACTTCTTGATTTGCACCAAGGGTGTGAAGGACCCTTTCGAAGTTCCAGAGGTGAGGTGTGATCAGCCTCGAGACGCCTCAGCGGAAATGGGCCTCATCTCGCCTGGAGGGGAGAACCTCCTGGATTTTCTCGAGTTGCGGCAGGTCTTCTCTAGTTACGACGGCGACCTCAGGGACCCGCTCTGGTGGCCTCAGGAAAGGCCAGTCCCCATGCGAGTTGCTAGGGGACCTCTCGGGATTCCTCTGCCGTCCATGCCGGGGCCTCAGTCCTTGTGTGGAGTCGGGGCCGGAACCTGAGGATTCCGCTCCAGTGTTGCCATGGATCTTGGGGTGCTTCTGAGTCTCCCCAGGGGAGTCAGGCCTCGTCTCGAGTGGGGGCATGCACGTGCGCTTTCCTCCCGAGCTGCAGCAGTAGTGTCACGCTTCCTGTCACGTGGATCAAGGGATCTGTGGCTTTCTCTCCAGGCTGTCCCTCGAGGCTTTCCCACGAGGCTTTCCCACAGGGCTGTGCCACGTGCCACCTTGGTGGGAGTCGATCCTCGGCGTGAAAGACGAGCCGGTGAAGGGAAAAGAAGTTCCTCTGGAATGGACTGAGACATCTGGGGGACTCTTGGAATGGTGGCACGACCCTGGAGTTCCTCTCGCCGTTCCTGTTGAGAGGGCCTCCTCTTGAGATGCGACGGGAACGCCGGGAACTCTTTCCCGACGAAGCAGGGAAAGGATCCCTCATCTCGAGCTACGAGGCGGAAACGGGGCTCCTCTGGATGTGGGCGGGACCCTCGTGATTCCTCTCGAGTGGAGACGGCTAGGTCGGGGAACTTCTTGATTTGCACCAAGGGTGTGAAGGACCCTTTCGAAGTTCCAGAGGTGAGGTGTGATCAGCCTCGAGACGCCTCAGCGGAAATGGGCCTCATCTCGCCTGGAGGGGAGAACCTCCTGGATTTTCTCGAGTTGCGGCAGGTCTTCTCGAGTTACGACGGGGACCTCAGGGACCCGCTCTGGTGGCCTCAGGAAAGGCCAGTCCCCATGCGAGTTGCTAGGGGACCTCTCGGGATTCCTCTCCCGTCCATGCCGGGGCCTCAGTCCTTGTGTGGAGTCGGGGCCGGAACCTGAGGATTCCTCTCCAGTGTTGCCATGGATCTTGGGGTTCTTCTGAGTCTCCCCAGGGGAGTCAGGCCTCGTCTCGAGTGGGGGCATGCACGTGCGCTTTCCTCCCGAGCTGCAGCAGTAGTGTCACGCTTCCTGTCACGTGGATCAAGGGATCTGTGGCTTTCCCTCGAGGCTGTCCCTCGAGGCTTTCCCGCGAGGCTTTCCCACAGGGCTGTGCCACGTGCCACCTTGGTGTGAGTCGATCCTCGGCGTGAAAGACGAGCCGGTGAAGGGAAAAGAGGTTCCTCTGGAATGGACTGAGACATCTGGGGGACTCTTGGAATGGTGGCACGACCCTGGAGTTCCTCTCGCCGTTCCTGTTGAGAGGGCCTCCTCTTGAGATGCGACGGGAACGCCGGGAACTCTTTCCCGACGAAGCAGGGAAAGGATCCCTCATCTCGAGCTACGAGGCGGAAACGGGGCTCCTCTGGATGTGGGCGGGACCCTCGTGATTCCTCTCGAGTGGAGACGGCTAGGTCGGGGAACTTCTTGATTTGCACCAAGGGTGTGAAGGACCCTTTCGAAGTTCCAGAGGTGAGGTGTGATCAGCCTCGAGACGCCTCAGCGGAAATGGGCCTCATCTCGCCTGGAGGGGAGAACCTCCTGGATTTTCTCGAGTTGCGGCAGGTCTTCTCGAGTTACGACGGGGACCTCAGGGACCCGCTCTGGTGGCCTCAGGAAAGGCCAGTCCCCATGCGAGTTGCTAGGGGACCTCTCGGGATTCCTCTCCCGTCCATGCCGGGGCCTCAGTCCTTGTGTGGAGTCGGGGCCGGAACCTGAGGATTCCTCTCCAGTGTTGCCATGGATCTTGGGGTGCTTCTGAGTCTCCCCAGGGGAGTCAGGCCTCGTCTCGAGTGGGGGCATGCACGTGCGCTTTCCTCCTGAGCTGCAGCAGTAGTGTCACGCTTCCTGTCACGTGGATCAAGGGATCTGTGGCTTTCCCTCGAGGCTGTCCCTCGAGGCTTTCCCGCGAGGCTTTCCCACAGGGCTGTGCCACGTGCCACCTTGGTGTGAGTCGATCCTCGGCGTGAAAGACGAGCCGGTGAAGGGAAAAGAGGTTCCTCTGGAATGGACTGAGACATCTGGGGGACTCTTGGAATGGTGGCACGACCCTGGAGTTCCTCTCGCCGTTCCTGTTGAGAGGGCCTCCTCTTGAGATGCGACGGGAACGCCGGGAACTCTTTCCCGACGAAGCAGGGAAAGGATCCCTCATCTCGAGCTACGAGGCGGAGACGGGCCTCAGCGGAAATGGGCCTCATCTCGCCTGGAGGGGAGAACCTCCTGGATTTTCTCGAGTTGCGGCAGGTCTTCTCGAGTTACGACGGGGACCTCAGGGACCCGCTCTGGTGGCCTCAGGAAAGGCCAGTCCCCATGCGAGTTGCTAGGGGACCTCTCGGGATTCCTCTCCCGTCCATGCCGGGGCCTCAGTCCTTGTGTGGAGTCGGGGCCGGAACCTGAGGATTCCTCTCCAGTGTTGCCATGGATCTTGGGGTGCTTCTGAGTCTCCCCAGGGGAGTCAGGGCTCGTCTCGAGTGGGGGCATGCACGTGCGCTTTCCTCCTGAGCTGCAGCAGTAGTGTCACGCTTCCTGTCACGTGGATCAAGGGATCTGTGGCTTTCCCTCGAGGCTGTCCCTCGAGGCTTTCCCGCGAGGCTTTCCCACAGGGCTGTGCCACGTGCCACCTTGGTGGGAGTCGATCCTCGGCGTGAAAGACGAGCCGGTGAAGGGAAAAGAGGTTCCTCTGGAATGGACTGAGACATCTGGGGGACTCTTGGAATGGTGGCACGACCCTGGAGTTCCTCTCGCCGTTCCTGTTGAGAGGGCCTCCTCTTGAGATGCGACGGGAACGCCGGGAACTCTTTCCCGACGAAGCAGGGAAAGGATCCCTCATCTCGAGCTACGAGGCGGAGACGGGGCTCCTCTGGATGTGGGCGGGACCCTCGTGATTCCTCGCGAGTGGAGACGGCTAGGTCGGGGAACTTCTTGATTTGCACCAAGGGTGTGAAGGACCCTTTCGAAGTTCCAGAGGTGAGGTGTGATCAGCCTCGAGACGCCTCAGCGGAAATGGGCCTCATCTCGCCTGGAGGGGAGAACCTCCTGGATTTTCTCGAGTTGCGGCAGGTCTTCTCGAGTTACGACGGGGACCTCAGGGACCCGCTCTGGTGGCCTCAGGAAAGGCCAGTCCCCATGCGAGTTGCTAGGGGACCTCTCGGGATTCCTCTCCCGTCCATGCCGGGGCCTCAGTCCTTGTGTGGAGTCGGGGCCGGAACCTGAGGATTCCTCTCCAGTGTTGCCATGGATCTTGGGGTGCTTCTGAGTCTCCCCAGGGGAGTCAGGCCTCGTCTCGAGTGGGGGCATGCACGTGCGCTTTCCTCCCGAGCTGCAGCAGTAGTGTCACGCTTCCTGTCACGTGGATCAAGGGATCTCTTGCTTTCCCTCGAGGCTATCCCTCGAGGCTTTCCCACGAGGCTTTCCCACAGGGCTGTGCCACGTGCCACCTTGGTGGGAGTCGATCCTGGGCGTGAAAGACGAGCCGGTGAAGGGAAAAGAGGTTCCTCTGGAATGGACTGAGACATCTGGGGGACTCTTGGAATGGTGGCACGACCCTGGAGTTCCTCTCGCCGTTCCTGTTGAGAGGGCCTCCTCTTGAGATGCGACGGGAACGCCGGGAACTCTTTCCCGACGAAGCAGGGAAAGGATCCCTCATCTCGAGCTACGAGGCGGAAACGGGGCTCCTCTGGATGTGGGCGGGACCCTCGTGATTCCTCTCGAGTGGAGACGGCTAGGTCGGGGAACTTCTTGATTTGCACCAAGGGTGTGAAGGACCCTTTCGAAGTTCCAGAGGTGAGGTGTGATCAGCCTCGAGACGCCTCAGCGGAAATGGGCCTCATCTCGCCTGGAGGGGAGAACCTCCTGGATTTTCTCGAGTTGCGGCAGGTCTTCTCGAGTTACGACGGGGACCTCAGGGACCCGCTCTGGTGGCCTCAGGAAAGGCCAGTCCCCATGCGAGTTGCTAGGGGACCTCTCGGGATTCCTCTCCCGTCCATGCCGGGGCCTCAGTCCTTGTGTGGAGTCGGGGCCAGAACCTGAGGATTCCTCTCCAGTGTTGCCATGGATCTTGGGGTGCTTCTGAGTCTCCCCAGGGGAGTCAGGCCTCGTCTCGAGTGGGGGCATGCACGTGCGCTTTCCTCCCGAGCTGCAGCAGTAGTGTCACGCTTCCTGTCACGTGGATCAAGGGATCTGTGGCTTTCCCTCGAGGCTGTCCCTCGAGGCTTTCCCGCGAGGCTTTCCCACAGGGCTGTGCCACGTGCCACCTTGGTGGGAGTCGATCCTCGGCGTGAAAGACGAGCCGGTGAAGGGAAAAGAGGTTCCTCTGGAATGGACTGAGACATCTGGGGGACTCTTGGAATGGTGGCACGACCCTGGGTTCCTCTCGCCGTTCCTGTTGAGAGGGCCTCCTCTTGAGATGCGACGGGAACGCCAGGAACTCTTTCCCGACGAAGCAGGGAAAGGATCCCTCATCTCGAGCTACGAGGCGGAAACGGGGCTCCTCTGGATGTGGGGCGGGACCCTCGTGATTCCTCTCGAGTGGAGACGGCTAGGTCGGGGAACTTCTTGATTTGCACCAAGGGTGTGAAGGACCCTTTCGAAGTTCCAGAGGTGAGGTGTGATCAGCCTCGAGACGCCTCAGCGGAAATGGGCCTCATCTCGCCTGGAGGGGAGAACCCTCCTGGATTTTCTCGAGTTGCGGCAGGTCTTCTCGAGTTACGACGGGGACCTCAGGGACCCGCTCTGGTGGCCTCAGGAAAGGCCAGTCCCCATGCGAGTTGCTAGGGGACCTCTCGGGATTCCTCTGCCGTCCATGCCGGGGCCTCAGTCCTTGTGTGGAGTCGGGGCCGGAACCTGAGGATTCCTCTCCAGTGTTGCCATGGATCTTGGGGTGCTTCTGAGTCTCCCCAGGGGAGTCAGGCCTCGTCTCGAGTGGGGGCATGCACGTGCGCTTTCCTCCCGAGCTGCAGCAGTAGTGTCACGCTTCCTGTCACGTGGATCAAGGGATCTCTTGCTTTCCCTCGAGGCTGTCCCTCGAGGCTTTCCCACGAGGCTTTCCCACAGGGCTGTGCCACGTGCCACCTTGGTGGAGTCGATCCTGGGCGTGAAAGACGAGCCGGTGAAGGGAAAAGAGGTTCCTCTGGAATGGACTGAGACATCTGGGGGACTCTTGGAATGGTGGCACGACCCTGGAGTTCCTCTCGCCGTTCCTGTTGAGAGGGCCTCCTCTTGAGATGCGACGGGAACGCCGGAACTCTTTCCCGACGAAGCAGGGAAAGGATCCCTCATCTCGAGCTACGAGGCGGAAACGGGGCTCCTCTGGATGTGGGCGGGACCCTCGTGATTCCTCTCGAGTGGAGACGGCTAGGTCGGGGAACTTCTTGATTTGCACCAAGGGTGTGAAGGACCCTTTCGAAGTTCCAGAGGTGAGGTGTGATCAGCCTCGAGACGCCTCAGCGGAAATGGGCCTCATCTCGCCTGGAGGGGAGAACCTCCTGGATTTTCTCGAGTTGCGGCAGGTCTTCTCGAGTTACGACGGCGACCTCAGGGACCCGCTCTGGTGGCCTCAGGAAAGGCCAGTCCCCATGCGAGTTGCTAGGGGACCTCTCGGGATTCCTCTGCCGTCCATGCCGGGGCCTCAGTCCTTGTGTGGAGTCGGGGCCGGAACCTGAGGATTCCTCTCCAGTGTTGCCATGGATCTTGGGGTGCTTCTGAGTCTCCCCAGGGGAGTCAGGCCTCGTCTCGAGTGGGGGCATGCACGTGCGCTTTCCTCCCGAGCTGCAGCAGTAGTGTCACGCTTCCTGTCACGTGGATCAAGGGATCTGTGGCTTTCCCTCGAGGCTGTCCCTCGAGGCTTCCCGCGAGGCTTTCCCACAGGGCTGTGCCACGTGCCACCTTGGTGGGAGTCGATCCTCGGCGTGAAAGACGAGCCGGTGAAGGGAAAAGAGGTTCCTCTGGAATGGACTGAGACATCTGGGGGACTCTTGGAATGGTGGCACGACCCTGGAGTTCCTCTCGCCGTTCCTGTTGAGAGGGCCTCCTCTTGAGATGCGACGGGAACGCCGGGAACTCTTTCCCGACGAAGCAGGGAAAGGATCCCTCATCTCGAGCTACGAGGCGGAGACGGGGCTCCTCTGGATGTGGGCGGGACCCTCGTGATTCCTCGCGAGTGGAGACGGCTAGGTCGGGGAACTTCTTGATTTGCACCAAGGGTGTGAAGGACCCTTTCGAAGTTCCAGAGGTGAGGTGTGATCAGCCTCGAGACGCCTCAGCGGAAATGGGCCTCATCTCGCCTGGAGGGGAGAACCTCCTGGATTTTCTCGAGTTGCGGCAGGTCTTCTCGAGTTACGACGGGGACCTCAGGGACCCGCTCTGGTGGGCCTCAGGAAAGGCCAGTCCCCATGCGAGTTGCTAGGGGACCTCTCGGGATTCCTCTCCCGTCCATGCCGGGGCCTCAGTCCTTGTGTGGAGTCGGGGCCGGAACTGAGGATTCCTCTCCAGTGTTGCCATGGATCTTGGGGTGCTTCTGAGTCTCCCCAGGGGAGTCAGGCCTCGTCTCGAGTGGGGGCATGCACGTGCGCTTTCCTCCCGAGCTGCAGCAGTAGTGTCACGCTTCCTGTCACGTGGATCAAGGGATCTGTGGCTTTCCCTCGAGGCTGTCCCTCGAGGCTTTCCCGCGAGGCTTTCCCACAGGGCTGTGCCACGTGCCACCTTGGTGGGAGTCGATCCTCGGCGTGAAAGACGAGCCGGTGAAGGGAAAAGAGGTTCCTCTGGAATGGACTGAGACATCTGGGGGACTCTTGGAATGGTGGCACGACCCTGGAGTTCCTCTCGCCGTTCCTGTTGAGAGGGCCTCCTCTTGAGATGCGACGGAACGCCGGGAACTCTTTCCCGACGAAGCAGGGAAAGGATCCCTCATCTCGAGCTACGAGGCGGAAACGGGGCTCCTCTGGATGTGGGCGGGACCCTCGTGATTCCTCTCGAGTGGAGACGGCTAGGTCGGGGAACTTCTTGATTTGCACCAAGGGTGTGAAGGACCCTTTCGAAGTTCCAGAGGTGAGGTGTGATCAGCCTCGAGACGCCTCAGCGGAAATGGGCCTCATCTCGCCTGGAGGGGAGAACCTCCTGGATTTTCTCGAGTTGCGGCAGGTCTTCTCGAGTTACGACGGCGACCTCAGGGACCCGCTCTGGTGGCCTCAGGAAAGGCCAGTCCCCATGCGAGTTGCTAGGGGACCTCTCGGGATTCCTCTCCCGTCCATGCCGGGGCCTCAGTCCTTGTGTGGAGTCGGGGCCGGAACCTGAGGATTCCTCTCCAGTGTTGCCATGGATCTTGGGGTGCTTCTGAGTCTCCCCAGGGGAGTCAGGCCTCGTCTCGAGTGGGGGCATGCACGTGCGCTTTCCTCCCGAGCTGCAGCAGTAGTGTCACGCTTCCTGTCACGTGGATCAAGGGATCTGTGGCTTTCCCTCGAGGCTGTCCCTCGAGGCTTTCCCACGAGGCTTTCCCACAGGGTTGTGCCACGTTCCACCTTGGTGGGAGTCGATCCTCGGCGTGAAAGACGAGCCGGTGAAGGGAAAAGAGGTTCCTCTGGAATGGACTGAGACATCTGGGGGACTCTTGGAATGGTGGCACGACCCTGGAGTTCCTCTCGCCGTTCCTGTTGAGAGGGCCTCCTCTTGAGATGCGACGGGAACGCCGGGAACTCTTTCCCGACGAAGCAGGGAAAGGATCCCTCATCTCGAGCTACGAGGCGGAAACGGGGCTCCTCTGGATGTGGGCGGGACCCTCGTGATTCCTCTCGAGTGGAGACGGCTAGGTCGGGGAACTTCTTGATTTGCACCAAGGGTGTGAAGGACCCTTTCGAAGTTCCAGAGGTGAGGTGTGATCAGCCTCGAGACGCCTCAGCGGAAATGGGCCTCATCTCGCCTGGAGGGGAGAACCTCCTGGATTTTCTCGAGTTGCGGCAGGTCTTCTCGAGTTACGACGGGGACCTCAGGGACCCGCTCTGGTGGCCTCAGGAAAGGCCAGTCCCCATGCGAGTTGCTAGGGGACCTCTCGGGATTCCTCTGCCGTCCATGCCGGGGCCTCAGTCCTTGTGTGGAGTCGGGGCCGGAACCTGAGGATTCCTCTCCAGTGTTGCCATGGATCTTGGGGTGCTTCTGAGTCTCCCCAGGGGAGTCAGGCCTCGTCTCGAGTGGGGGCATGCACGTGCGCTTTCCTCCCGAGCTGCAGCAGTAGTGTCACGCTTCCTGTCACGTGGATCAAGGGATCTCTTGCTTTCCCTCGAGGCTGTCCCTCGAGGCTTTCCCACGAGGCTTTCCCACAGGGCTGTGCCACGTGCCACCTTGGTGGGAGTCGATCCTGGGCGTGAAAGACGAGCCGGTGAAGGGAAAAGAGGTTCCTCTGGAATGGACTGAGACATCTGGGGGACTCTTGGAATGGTGGCACGACCCTGGAGTTCCTCTCGCCGTTCCTGTTGAGAGGGCCTCCTCTTGAGATGCGACGGGAACGCCGGGAACTCTTTCCCGACGAAGCAGGGAAAGGATCCCTCATCTCGAGCTACGAGGCGGAAACGGGGCTCCTCTGGATGTGGGCGGGACCCTCGTGATTCCTCTCGAGTGGAGACGGCTAGGTCGGGGAACTTCTTGATTTGCACCAAGGGTGTGAAGGACCCTTTCGAAGTTCCAGAGGTGAGGTGTGATCAGCCTCGAGACGCCTCAGCGGAAATGGGCCTCATCTCGCCTGGAGGGGAGAACCTCCTGGATTTTCTCGAGTTGCGGCAGGTCTTCTCGAGTTACGACGGCGACCTCAGGGACCCGCTCTGGTGGCCTCAGGAAAGGCCAGTCCCCATGCGAGTTGCTAGGGGACCTCTCGGGATTCCTCTGCCGTCCATGCCGGGGCCTCAGTCCTTGTGTGGAGTCGGGGCCGGAACCTGAGGATTCCTCTCCAGTGTTGCCATGGATCTTGGGGTGCTTCTGAGTCTCCCCAGGGGAGTCAGGCCTCGTCTCGAGTGGGGGCATGCACGTGCGCTTTCCTCCCGAGCTGCAGCAGTAGTGTCACGCTTCCTGTCACGTGGATCAAGGGATCTGTGGCTTTCCCTCGAGGCTGTCCCTCGAGGCTTTCCCGCGAGGCTTTCCCACAGGGCTGTGCCACGTGCCACCTTGGTGGGAGTCGATCCTCGGCGTGAAAGACGAGCCGGTGAAGGGAAAAGAGGTTCCTCTGGAATGGACTGAGACATCTGGGGGACTCTTGGAATGGTGGCACGACCCTGGAGTTCCTCTCGCCGTTCCTGTTGAGAGGGCCTCCTCTTGAGATGCGACGGGAACGCCGGGAACTCTTTCCCGACGAAGCAGGGAAAGGATCCCTCATCTCGAGCTACGAGGCGGAAACGGGGCTCCTCTGGATGTGGGCGGGACCCTCGTGATTCCTCTCGAGTGGAGACGGCTAGGTCGGGGAACTTCTTGATTTGCACCAAGGGTGTGAAGGACCCTTTCGAAGTTCCAGAGGTGAGGTGTGATCAGCCTCGAGACGCCTCAGCGGAAATGGGCCTCATCTCGCCTGGAGGGGAGAACCTCCTGGATTTTCTCGAGTTGCGGCAGGTCTTCTCGAGTTACGACGGGGACCTCAGGGACCCGCTCTGGTGGCCTCAGGAAAGGCCAGTCCCCATGCGAGTTGCTAGGGGACCTCTCGGGATTCCTCTGCCGTCCATGCCGGGGCCTCAGTCCTTGTGTGGAGTCGGGGCCGGAACCTGAGGATTCCTCTCCAGTGTTGCCATGGATCTTGGGGTGCTTCTGAGTCTCCCCAGGGGAGTCAGGCCTCGTCTCGAGTGGGGGCATGCACGTGCGCTTTCCTCCCGAGCTGCAGCAGTAGTGTCACGCTTCCTGTCACGTGGATCAAGGGATCTCTTGCTTTCCCTCGAGGCTGTCCCTCGAGGCTTTCCCACGAGGCTTTCCCACAGGGCTGTGCCACGTGCCACCTTGGTGGGAGTCGATCCTGGGCGTGAAAGACGAGCCGGTGAAGGGAAAAGAGGTTCCTCTGGAATGGACTGAGACATCTGGGGGACTCGTGGAATGGTGGCACGACCCTGGAGTTCCTCTCGCCGTTCCTGTTGAGAGGGCCTCCTCTTGAGATGCGACGGGAACGCCGGGAACTCTTTCCCGACGAAGCAGGGAAAGGATCCCTCATCTCGAGCTACGAGGCGGAAACGGGGCTCCTCTGGATGTGGGCGGGACCCTCGTGATTCCTCTCGAGTGGAGACGGCTAGGTCGGGGAACTTCTTGATTTGCACCAAGGGTGTGAAGGACCCTTTCGAAGTTCCAGAGGTGAGGTGTGATCAGCCTCGAGACGCCTCAGCGGAAATGGGCCTCATCTCGCCTGGAGGGGAGAACCTCCTGGATTTTCTCGAGTTGCGGCAGGTCTTCTCGAGTTACGACGGCGACCTCAGGGACCCGCTCTGGTGGCCTCAGGAAAGGCCAGTCCCCATGCGAGTTGCTAGGGGACCTCTCGGGATTCCTCTGCCGTCCATGCCGGGGCCTCAGTCCTTGTGTGGAGTCGGGGCCAGAACCTGAGGATTCCTCTCCAGTGTTGCCATGGATCTTGGGGTGCTTCTGAGTCTCCCCAGGGGAGTCAGGCCTCGTCTCGAGTGGGGGCATGCACGTGCGCTTTCCTCCCGAGCTGCAGCAGTAGTGTCACGCTTCCTGTCACGTGGATCAAGGGATCTGTGGCTTTCCCTCGAGGCTGTCCCTCGAGGCTTTCCCGCGAGGCTTTCCCACAGGGCTGTGCCACGTGCCACCTTGGTGGGAGTCGATCCTCGGCGTGAAAGACGAGCCGGTGAAGGGAAAAGAGGTTCCTCTGGAATGGACTGAGACATCTGGGGGACTCTTGGAATGGTGGCACGACCCTGGAGTTCCTCTCGCCGTTCCTGTTGAGAGGGCCTCCTCTTGAGATGCGACGGGAACGCCGGGAACTCTTTCCCGACGAAGCAGGGAAAGGATCCCTCATCTCGAGCTACGAGGCGGAGACGGGGCTCCTCTGGATGTGGGCGGGACCCTCGTGATTCCTCGCGAGTGGAGACGGCTAGGTCGGGGAACTTCTTGATTTGCACCAAGGGTGTGAAGGACCCTTTCGAAGTTCCAGAGGTGAGGTGTGATCAGCCTCGAGACGCCTCAGCGGAAATGGGCCTCATCTCGCCTGGAGGGGAGAACCTCCTGGATTTTCTCGAGTTGCGGCAGGTCTTCTCGAGTTACGACGGGGACCTCAGGGACCCGCTCTGGTGGCCTCAGGAAAGGCCAGTCCCCATGCGAGTTGCTAGGGGACCTCTCGGGATTCCTCTCCCGTCCATGCCGGGGCCTCAGTCCTTGTGTGGAGTCGGGGCCGGAACCTGAGGATTCCTCTCCAGTGTTGCCATGGATCTTGGGGTGCTTCTGAGTCTCCCCAGGGGAGTCAGGCCTCGTCTCGAGTGGGGGCATGCACGTGCGCTTTCCTCCCGAGCTGCAGCAGTAGTGTCACGCTTCCTGTCACGTGGATCAAGGGATCTGTGGCTTTCCCTCGAGGCTGTCCCTCGAGGCTTTCCCGCGAGGCTTTCCCACAGGGCTGTGCCACGTGCCACCTTGGTGGGAGTCGATCCTCGGCGTGAAAGACGAGCCGGTGAAGGGAAAAGAGGTTCCTCTGGAATGGACTGAGACATCTGGGGGACTCTTGGAATGGTGGCACGACCCTGGAGTTCCTCTCGCCGTTCCTGTTGAGAGGGCCTCCTCTTGAGATGCGACGGGAACGCCGGGAACTCTTTCCCGACGAAGCAGGGAAAGGATCCCTCATCTCGAGCTACGAGGCGGAAACGGGGCTCCTCTGGATGTGGGCGGGACCCTCGTGATTCCTCTCGAGTGGAGACGGCTAGGTCGGGGAACTTCTTGATTTGCACCAAGGGTGTGAAGGACCCTTTCGAAGTTCCAGAGGTGAGGTGTGATCAGCCTCGAGACGCCTCAGCGGAAATGGGCCTCATCTCGCCTGGAGGGGAGAACCTCCTGGATTTTCTCGAGTTGCGGCAGGTCTTCTCGAGTTACGACGGCGACCTCAGGGACCCGCTCTGGTGGCCTCAGGAAAGGCCAGTCCCCATGCGAGTTGCTAGGGGACCTCTCGGGATTCCTCTCCCGTCCATGCCGGGGCCTCAGTCCTTGTGTGGAGTCGGGGCCGGAACCTGAGGATTCCTCTCCAGTGTTGCCATGGATCTTGGGGTGCTTCTGAGTCTCCCCAGGGGAGTCAGGCCTCGTCTCGAGTGGGGGCATGCACGTGCGCTTTCCTCCCGAGCTGCAGCAGTAGTGTCACGCTTCCTGTCACGTGGATCAAGGGATCTGTGGCTTTCCCTCGAGGCTGTCCCTCGAGGCTTTCCCACGAGGCTTTCCCACAGGGTTGTGCCACGTTCCACCTTGGTGGGAGTCGATCCTCGGCGTGAAAGACGAGCCGGTGAAGGGAAAAGAGGTTCCTCTGGAATGGACTGAGACATCTGGGGGACTCTTGGAATGGTGGCACGACCCTGGAGTTCCTCTCGCCGTTCCTGTTGAGAGGGCCTCCTCTTGAGATGCGACGGGAACGCCGGGAACTCTTTCCCGACGAAGCAGGGAAAGGATCCCTCATCTCGAGCTACGAGGCGGAAACGGGGCTCCTCTGGATGTGGGCGGGACCCTCGTGATTCCTCTCGAGTGGAGACGGCTAGGTCGGGGAACTTCTTGATTTGCACCAAGGGTGTGAAGGACCCTTTCGAAGTTCCAGAGGTGAGGTGTGATCAGCCTCGAGACGCCTCAGCGGAAATGGGCCTCATCTCGCCTGGAGGGGAGAACCTCCTGGATTTTCTCGAGTTGCGGCAGGTCTTCTCGAGTTACGACGGGGACCTCAGGGACCCGCTCTGGTGGCCTCAGGAAAGGCCAGTCCCCATGCGAGTTGCTAGGGGACCTCTCGGGATTCCTCTCCCGTCCATGCCGGGGCCTCAGTCCTTGTGTGGAGTCGGGGCCAGAACCTGAGGATTCCTCTCCAGTGTTGCCATGGATCTTGGGGTGCTTCTGAGTCTCCCCAGGGGAGTCAGGCCTCGTCTCGAGTGGGGGCATGCACGTGCGCTTTCCTCCCGAGCTGCAGCAGTAGTGTCACGCTTCCTGTCACGTGGATCAAGGGATCTGTGGCTTTCCCTCGAGGCTGTCCCTCGAGGCTTTCCCGCGAGGCTTTCCCACAGGGCTGTGCCACGTGCCACCTTGGTGGGAGTCGATCCTCGGCGTGAAAGACGAGCCGGTGAAGGGAAAAGAGGTTCCTCTGGAATGGACTGAGACATCTGGGGGACTCTTGGAATGGTGGCACGACCCTGGAGTTCCTCTCGCCGTTCCTGTTGAGAGGGCCTCCTCTTGAGATGCGACGGGAACGCCGGGAACTCTTTCCCGACGAAGCAGGGAAAGGATCCCTCATCTCGAGCTACGAGGCGGAAACGGGGCTCCTCTGGATGTGGGCGGGACCCTCGTGATTCCTCTCGAGTGGAGACGGCTAGGTCGGGGAACTTCTTGATTTGCACCAAGGGTGTGAAGGACACTTTCGAAGTTCCAGAGGTGAGGTGTGATCAGCCTCGAGACGCCTCAGCGGAAATGGGCCTCATCTCGCCTGGAGGGGAGAACCTCCTGGATTTTCTCGAGTTGCGGCAGGTCTTCTCGAGTTACGACGGGGACCTCAGGGACCCGCTCTGGTGGCCTCAGGAAAGGCCAGTCCCCATGCGAGTTGCTAGGGGACCTCTCGGGATTCCTCTCCCGTCCATGCCGGGGCCTCAGTCCTTGTGTGGAGTCGGGGCCGGAACCTGAGGATTCCTCTCCAGTGTTGCCATGGATCTTGGGGTGCTTCTGAGTCTCCCCAGGGGAGTCAGGCCTCGTCTCGAGTGGGGGCATGCACGTGCGCTTTCCTCCCGAGCTGCAGCAGTAGTGTCACGCTTCCTGTCACGTGGATCAAGGGATCTGTGGCTTTCCCTCGAGGCTGTCCCTCGAGGCTTTCCCACGAGGCTTTCCCACAGGGCTGTGCCACGTGCCACCTTGGTGGGAGTCGATCCTCGGCGTGAAAGACGAGCCGGTGAAGGGAAAAGAGGTTCCTCTCGAATGGACTGAGACATCTGGGGGACTCTTGGAATGGTGGCACGACCCTGGAGTTCCTCTCGCCGTTCCTGTTGAGAGGGCCTCCTCTTGAGATGCGACGGGAACGCCGGGAACTCTTTCCCGACGAAGCAGGGAAAGGATCCCTCATCTCGAGCTACGAGGCGGAAACGGGGCTCCTCTGGATGTGGGCGGGACCCTCGTGATTCCTCTCGAGTGGAGACGGCTAGGTCGGGGAACTTCTTGATTTGCACCAAGGGTGTGAAGGACCCTTTCGAAGTTCCAGAGGTGAGGTGTGATCAGCCTCGAGACGCCTCAGCGGAAATGGGCCTCATCTCGCCTGGAGGGGAGAACCTCCTGGATTTTCTCGAGTTGCGGAAGGTCTTCTCGAGTTACGACGGCGACCTCAGGGACCCGCTCTGGTGGCCTCAGGAAAGGCCAGTCCCCATGCGAGTTGCTAGGGGACCTCTCGGGATTCCTCTCCCGTCCATGCCGGGGCCTCAGTCCTTGTGTGGAGTCGGGGCCGGAACCTGAGGATTCCTCTCCAGTGTTGCCATGGATCTTGGGGTGCTTCTGAGTCTCCCCAGGGGAGTCAGGCCTCGTCTCGAGTGGGGGCATGCACGTGCGCTTTCCTACCGAGCTGCAGCTGTAGTGTCACGCTTCCTGTCACGTGGATCAAGGGATCTGTGGCTTTCCCTCGAGGCTGACCCTCGAGGCTTTCCCACGAGGCTTTCCCACAGGGCTGTGCCACGTGCCACCTTGGTGTGAGTCGATCTTCAGCGTGAAAGACGAGCCGGTGAATGGAAAAGGGGTTCCTCTGGAATGGACTGAGACATCTGGGGGACTCTTGGAATGGTGGCACGACCCTGGAGTTCCTCTCGCCGTTCCTGTTGAGAGGGCCTCCTCTTGAGATGCGACGGGAACGCCGGGAACTCTTTCCCGACGAAGCAGGGAAAGGATCCCTCATCTCGAGCTACGAGGCGGAAACGGGGCTCCTCTGGATGTGGGCGGGACCCTCGTGATTCCTCTCGAGTGGAGACGGCTAGGTCGGGGAACTTCTTGATTTGCACCAAGGGTGTGAAGGACCCTTTCGAAGTTCCAGAGGTGAGGTGTGATCAGCCTCGAGACGCCTCAGCGGAAATGGGCCTCATCTCGCCTGGAGGGGAGAACCTCCTGGATTTTCTCGAGTTGCGGCAGGTCTTCTCGAGTTACGACGGGGACCTCAGGGACCCGCTCTGGTGGCCTCAGGAAAGGCCAGTCCCCATGCGAGTTGCTAGGGGACCTCTCGGGATTCCTCTCCCGTCCATGCCGGGGCCTCAGTCCTTGTGTGGAGTCGGGGCCGGAACCTGAGGATTCCTCTCCAGTGTTGCCATGGATCTTGGGGTGCTTCTGAGTCTCCCCAGGGGAGTCAGGCCTCGTCTCGAGTGGGGGCATGCACGTGCGCTTTCCTCCCGAGCTGCAGCAGTAGTGTCATGCTTCCTGTCACGTGGATCAAGGGATCTCTGGCTTTCCCTCGAGGCTGTCCCTCGAGGCTTTCCCACGAGGCTTTCCCACAGGGCTGTGCCACGTGCCACCTTGGTGTGAGTCGATCCTCGGCGTGAAAGACGAGCCGGTGAAGGGAAAAGAGGTTCCTCTGGAATGGACTGAGACATCTGGGGGACTCTTGGAATGGTGGCACGACCCTGGAGTTCCTCTCGCCGTTCCTGTTGAGAGGGCCTCCTCTTGAGATGCGACGGGAACGCCGGGAACTCTTTCCCGACGAAGCAGGGAAAGGATCCCTCATCTCGAGCTACGAGGCGGAAACGGGGCTCCTCTGGATGTGGGCGGGACCCTCGTGATTCCTCTCGAGTGGAGACGGCTAGGTCGGGGAACTTCTTTATTTGCAGCAAGGGTGTGAAGGACCCTTTCGAAGTTCCAGAGGTGAGGTGTGATCAGCCTCGAGACGCCTCAGCGGAAATGGGCCTCATCTCGCCTGGAGGGGAGAACCTCCTGGATTTTCTTGAGTTGCGGCAGGTCTTCTCGAGTTACGACGGGGACCTCAGGGACCCGCTCTGGTGGCCTCAGGAAAGGCCAGTCCCCATGCGAGTTGCTAGGGGACCTCTCGGGATTCCTCTCCCGTCCATGCCGGGGCCTCAGTCCTTGTGTGGAGTCGGGGCCGGAACCTGAGGATTCCTCTCCAGTGTTGCCATGGATCTTGGGGTGCTTCTGAGTCTCCCCAGGGGAGTCAGGCCTCGTCTCGAGTGGGGGCATGCACGTGCGCTTTCCTCCCGAGCTGCAGCAGTAGTGTCACGCTTCCTGTCACGTGGATCAAGGGATCTGTGGCTTTCCCTCGAAGCTGTCCCTCGAGGCTTTCCCGCGAGGCTTTCCCACAGGGCTGTGCCACGTGCCACCTTGGTGGGAGTCGATCCTCGGCGTGAAAGACGAGCCGGTGAAGGGAAAAGAGGTTCCTCTGGAATGGACTGAGACATCTGGGGGACTCTTGGAATGGTGGCACGACCCTGGAGTTCCTCTCGCCGTTCCTGTTGAGAGGGCCTCCTCTTGAGATGCGACGGGAACGCCGGGAACTCTTTCCCGACGAAGCAGGGAAAGGATCCCTCATCTCGAGCTACGAGGCGGAAACGGGGCTCCTCTGGATGTGGGCGGGACCCTCGTGATTCCTCTCGAGTGGAGACGGCTAGGTCGGGGAACTTCTTGATTTGCACCAAGGGTGTGAAGGACCCTTTCGAAGTTCCAGAGGTGAGGCGTGATCAGCCTCGAGACGCCTCAGCGGAAATGGGCCTCATCTCGCCTGGAGGGGAGAACCTCCTGGATTTTCTCGAGTTGCGGCAGGTCTTCTCGAGTTACGACGGGGACCTCAGGGACCCGCTCTGGTGGCCTCAGGAAAGGCCAGTCCCCATGCGAGTTGCTAGGGGACCTCTCGGGATTCCTCTCCCATCCATGCCGGGGCCTCAGTCCTTGTGTGGAGTCGGGGCCGGAACCTGAGGATTCCTCTCCAGTGTTGCCATGGATCTTGGGGTGCTTCTGAGTCTCCCCAGGGGAGTCAGGCCTCGTCTCGAGTGGGGGCATGCACGTGCGCTTTCCTCCCGAGCTGCAGCAGTAGTGTCACGCTTCCTGTCACGTGGATCAAGGGATCTGTGGCTTTCCCTCGAGGCTGTCCCTCGAGGCTTTCCCACGAGGCTTTCCCACAGGGCTGTGCCACGTGCCACCTTGGTGGGAGTCGATCCTCGACGTGAAAGACGAGCCGGTGAAGGGAAAAGAGGTTCCTCTGGAATGGACTGAGACATCTGGGGGACTCTTGGAATGGTGGCACGACCCTGGAGTTCCTCTCGCCGTTCCTGTTGAGAGGGCCTCCTCTTGAGATGCGACGGGAACGCCGGGAACTCTTTCCCGACGAAGCAGGGAAAGGATCCCTCATCTCGAGCTACGAGGCGGAAACGGGGCTCCTCTGAATGTGGGCGGGACCCTCGTGATTCCTCTCGAGTGGAGACGGCTGGGTCGGGGAACTTCTTGATTTGCACCAAGGGTGTGAAGGACCCTTTCGAAGTTCCAGAGGTGAGGTGTGATCAGCCTCGAGACGCCTCAGCGGAAATGGGCCTCATCTCGCCTGGAGGGGAGAACCTCCTGGATTTTCTCGAGTTGCGGCAGGTCTTCTCGAGTTACGACGGGGACCTCAGGGACCCGCTCTGGTGGCCTCAGGAAAGGCCAGTCCCCATGCGAGTTGCTAGGGGACCTCTCGGGATTCCTCTCCCGTCCATGCCGGGGCCTCAGTCCTTGTGTGGAGTCGGGGCCGGAACCTGAGGATTCCTCTCCAGTGTTGCCATGGATCTTGGGGTGCTTCTGAGTCTCCCCAGGGGAGTCAGGCCTCGTCTCGAGTGGGGGCATGCACGTGCGCTTTCCTCCCGAGCTGCAGCAGTAGTGTCACGCTTCCTGTCACGTGGATCAAGGGATCTGTGGCTTTCCCTCGAGGCTGTCCCTCGAGGCTTTCCCACGAGGCTTTCCCACAGGGCTGTGCCACGTGCCACCTTGGTGGGAGTCGATCCTCGGCGTGAAAGACGAGCCGGTGAAGGGAAAAGAGGTTCCTCTGGAATGGACTGAGACATCTGGGGGACTCTTGGAATGGTGGCACGACCCTGGAGTTCCTCTCGCCGTTCCTGTTGAGAGGGCCTCCTCTTGAGATGCGACGGGAACGCCGGGAACTCTTTCCCGACGAAGCAGGGAAAGGATCCCTCATCTCGAGCTACGAGGAGGAAACGGGGCGCCTCTGGATGTGGGCGGGACCCTCGTGATTCCTCTCGAGTGGAGACGGCTAGGTCGGGGAACTTCTTGATTTGCACCAAGGGTGTGAAGGACCCTTTCGAAGTTCCAGAGGTGAGGTGTGATCAGCCTCGAGACGCCTCAGCGGAAATGGGCCTCATCTCGCCTGGAGGGGAGAACCTCCTGGATTTTCTCGAGTTGCGGCAGGTCTTCTCGAGTTACGACGGCGACCTCAGGGACCCGCTCTGGTGGCCTCAGGAAAGGCCAGTCCCCATGCGAGTTGCTAGGGGACCTCTCGGGATTCCTCTCCCATCCATGCCGGGGCCTCAGTCCTTGTGTGGAGTCGGGGCCGGAACCTGAGGATTCCTCTCCAGTGTTGCCATGGATCTTGGGGTGCTTCTGAGTCTCCCCAGGGGAGTCAGGCCTCGTCTCGAGTGGGGGCATGCACGTGCGCTTTCCTCCCGAGCTGCAGCAGTAGTGTCACGCTTCCTGTCACGTGGATCAAGGGATCTGTGGCTTTCCCTCGAGGCTTTCCCGCGAGGCTTTCCCACAGGGCTGTGCCACGTGCCACCTTGGTGGGAGTCGATCCTCGGCGTGAAAGACGAGCCGGTGAAGGGAAAAGAGGTTCCTCTGGAATGGACTGAGACATCTGGGGGACTCTTGGAATGGTGGCACGACCCTGGAGTTCCTCTCGCCGTTCCTGTTGAGAGGGCCTCCTCTTGAGATGCGACGGGAACGCCGGGAACTCTTTCCCGACGAAGCAGGGAAAGGATCCCTCATCTCGAGCTACGAGGCGGAAACGGGGCTCCTCTGGATGTGGGCGGGACCCTCGTGATTCCTCTCGAGTGGAGACGGCTAGGTCGGGGAACTTCTTGATTTGCACCAAGGGTGTGAAGGACCCTTTCGAAGTTCCAGAGGTGAGGTGTGATCAGCCTCGAGACGCCTCAGCGGAAATGGGCCTCATCTCGCCTGGAGGGGAGAACCTCCTGGATTTTCTCGAGTTGCGGCAGGTCTTCTCGAGTTACGACGGGGACCTCAGGGACCCGCTCTGGTGGCCTCAGGAAAGGCCAGTCCCCATGCGAGTTGCTAGGGGACCTCTCGGGATTCCTCTCCCGTCCATGCCGGGGCCTCAGTCCTTGTGTGGAGTCGGGGCCGGAACCTGAGGATTCCTCTCCAGTGTTGCCATGGATCTTGGGGTGCTTCTGAGTCTCCCCAGGGGAGTCAGGCCTCGTCTCGAGTGGGGGCATGCACGTGCGCTTTCCTCCCGAGCTGCAGCAGTAGTGTCACGCTTCCTGTCACGTGGATCAAGGGATCTGTGGCTTTCCCTCGAGGCTGTCCCTCGAGGCTTTCCCACAGGGCTGTGCCACGTGCCACCTTGGTGTGAGTCGATCCTCGGCGTGAAAGACGAGCCGGTGAAGGGAAAAGAGGTTCCTCTCGAATGGACTGAGACATCTGGGGGACTCTTGGAATGGTGGCACGACCCTGGAGTTCCTCTCGCCGTTCCTGTTGAGAGGGCCTCCTCTTGAGATGCGACGGGAACGCCGGGAACTCTTTCCCGACGAAGCAGGGAAAGGATCCCTCATCTCGAGCTACGAGGCGGAAACGGGGCTCCTCTGGATGTGGGCGGGACCCTCGTGATTCCTCTCGAGTGGAGACGGCTAGGTCGGGGAACTTCTTGATTTGCACCAAGGGTGTGAAGGACCCTTTCGAAGTTCCAGAGGTGAGGTGTGATCAGCCTCGAGACGCCTCAGCGGAAATGGGCCTCATCTCGCCTGGAGGGGAGAACCTCCTGGATTTTCTCGAGTTGCGGAAGGTCTTCTCGAGTTACGACGGCGACCTCAGGGACCCGCTCTGGTGGCCTCAGGAAAGGCCAGTCCCCATGCGAGTTGCTAGGGGACCTCTCGGGATTCCTCTCCCGTCCATGCCGGGGCCTCAGTCCTTGTGTGGAGTCGGGGCCGGAACCTGAGGATTCCTCTCCAGTGTTGCCATGGATCTTGGGGTGCTTCTGAGTCTCCCCAGGGGAGTCAGGCCTCGTCTCGAGTGGGGGCATGCACGTGCGCTTTCCTACCGAGCTGCAGCTGTAGTGTCACGCTTCCTGTCACGTGGATCAAGGGATCTGTGGCTTTCCCTCGAGGCTGACCCTCGAGGCTTTCCCACGAGGCTTTCCCACAGGGCTGTGCCACGTGCCACCTTGGTGTGAGTCGATCTTCAGCGTGAAAGACGAGCCGGTGAATGGAAAAGGGGTTCCTCTGGAATGGACTGAGACATCTGGGGGACTCTTGGAATGGTGGCACGACCCTGGAGTTCCTCTCGCCGTTCCTGTTGAGAGGGCCTCCTCTTGAGATGCGACGGGAACGCCGGGAACTCTTTCCCGACGAAGCAGGGAAAGGATCCCTCATCTCGAGCTACGAGGCGGAAACGGGGCTCCTCTGGATGTGGGCGGGACCCTCGTGATTCCTCTCGAGTGGAGACGGCTAGGTCGGGGAACTTCTTGATTTGCACCAAGGGTGTGAAGGACCCTTTCGAAGTTCCAGAGGTGAGGTGTGATCAGCCTCGAGACGCCTCAGCGGAAATGGGCCTCATCTCGCCTGGAGGGGAGAACCTCCTGGATTTTCTCGAGTTGCGGCAGGTCTTCTCGAGTTACGACGGCGACCTCAGGGACCCGCTCTTGTGGCCTCAGGAAAGGCCAGTCCCCATGCGAGTTGATAGGGGACCTCTCGGGATTCCTCTCCCGTCCATGCCGGGGCCTCAGTCCTTGTGTGGAGTCGGGGCCGGAACCTGAGGATTCCTCTCCAGTGTTGCCATGGATCTTGGGGTGCTTCTGAGTCTCCCCAGGGGAGTCAGGCCTCGTCTCGAGTGGGGGCATGCACGTGCGCTTTCCTCCCGAGCTGCAGCAGTAGTGTCATGCTTCCTGTCACGTGGATCAAGGGATCTCTGGCTTTCCCTCGAGGCTGTCCCTCGAGGCTTTCCCACGAGGCTTTCCCACAGGGCTGTGCCACGTGCCACCTTGGTGTGAGTCGATCCTCGGCGTGAAAGACGAGCCGGTGAAGGGAAAAGAGGTTCCTCTGGAATGGACTGAGACATCTGGGGGACTCTTGGAATGGTGGCACGACCCTGGAGTTCCTCTCGCCGTTCCTGTTGAGAGGGCCTCCTCTTGAGATGCGACGGGAACGCCGGGAACTCTTTCCCGACGAAGCAGGGAAAGGATCCCTCATCTCGAGCTACGAGGCGGAAACGGGGCTCCTCTGGATGTGGGCGGGACCCTCGTGATTCCTCTCGAGTGGAGACGGCTAGGTCGGGGAACTTCTTGATTTGCACCAAGGGTGTGAAGGACCCTTTCGAAGTTCCAGAGGTGAGGTGTGATCAGCCTCGAGACGCCTCAGCGGAAATGGGCCTCATCTCGCCTGGAGGGGAGAACCTCCTGGATTTTCTTGAGTTGCGGCAGGTCTTCTCGAGTTACGACGGGGACCTCAGGGACCCGCTCTGGTGGCCTCAGGAAAGGCCAGTCCCCATGCGAGTTGCTAGGGGACCTCTCGGGATTCCTCTCCCGTCCATGCCGGGGCCTCAGTCCTTGTGTGGAGTCGGGGCCGGAACCTGAGGATTCCTCTCCAGTGTTGCCATGGATCTTGGGGTGCTTCTGAGTCTCCCCAGGGGAGTCAGGCCTCGTCTCGAGTGGGGGCATGCACGTGCGCTTTCCTCCCGAGCTGCAGCAGTAGTGTCACGCTTCCTGTCACGTGGATCAAGGGATCTGTGGCTTTCCCTCGAGGCTGTCCCTCGAGGCTTTCCCGCGAGGCTTTCCCACAGGGCTGTGCCACGTGCCACCTTGGTGGGAGTCGATCCTCGGCGTGAAAGACGAGCCGGTGAAGGGAAAAGAGGTTCCTCTGGAATGGACTGAGACATCTGGGGGACTCTTGGAATGGTGGCACGACCCTGGAGTTCCTCTCGCCGTTCCTGTTGAGAGGGCCTCCTCTTGAGATGCGACGGGAACGCCGGGAACTCTTTCCCGACGAAGCAGGGAAAGGATCCCTCATCTCGAGCTACGAGGCGGAAACGGGGCTCCTCTGGATGTGGGCGGGACCCTCGTGATTCCTCTCGAGTGGAGACGGCTAGGTCGGGGAACTTCTTGATTTGCACCAAGGGTGTGAAGGACCCTTTCGAAGTTCCAGAGGTGAGGTGTGATCAGCCTCGAGACGCCTCAGCGGAAATGGGCCTCATCTCGCCTGGAGGGGAGAACCTCCTGGATTTTCTCGAGTTGCGGCAGGTCTTCTCGAGTTACGACGGGGACCTCAGGGACCCGCTCTGGTGGCCTCAGGAAAGGCCAGTCCCCATGCGAGTTGCTAGGGGACCTCTCGGGATTCCTCTCCCATCCATGCCGGGGCCTCAGTCCTTGTGTGGAGTCGGGGCCGGAACCTGAGGATTCCTCTCCAGTGTTGCCATGGATCTTGGGGTGCTTCTGAGTCTCCCCAGGGGAGTCAGGCCTCGTCTCGAGTGGGGGCATGCACGTGCGCTTTCCTCCCGAGCTGCAGCAGTAGTGTCACGCTTCCTGTCACGTGGATCAAGGGATCTGTGGCTTTCCCTCGAGGCTGTCCCTCGAGGCTTTCCCACGAGGCTTTCCCACAGGGCTGTGCCACGTGCCACCTTGGTGGGAGTCGATCCTCGACGTGAAAGACGAGCCGGTGAAGGGAAAAGAGGTTCCTCTGGAATGGACTGAGACATCTGGGGGACTCTTGGAATGGTGGCACGACCCTGGAGTTCCTCTCGCCGTTCCTGTTGAGAGGGCCTCCTCTTGAGATGCGACGGGAACGCCGGGAACTCTTTCCCGACGAAGCAGGGAAAGGATCCCTCATCTCGAGCTACGAGGCGGAAACGGGGCTCCTCTGAATGTGGGCGGGACCCTCGTGATTCCTCTCGAGTGGAGACGGCTGGGTCGGGGAACTTCTTGATTTGCACCAAGGGTGTGAAGGACCCTTTCGAAGTTCCAGAGGTGAGGTGTGATCAGCCTCGAGACGCCTCAGCGGAAATGGGCCTCATCTCGCCTGGAGGGGAGAACCTCCTGGATTTTCTCGAGTTGCGGCAGGTCTTCTCGAGTTACGACGGGGACCTCAGGGACCCGCTCTGGTGGCCTCAGGAAAGGCCAGTCCCCATGCGAGTTGCTAGGGGACCTCTCGGGATTCCTCTCCCGTCCATGCCGGGGCCTCAGTCCTTGTGTGGAGTCGGGGCCGGAACCTGAGGATTCCTCTCCAGTGTTGCCATGGATCTTGGGGTGCTTCTGAGTCTCCCCAGGGGAGTCAGGCCTCGTCTCGAGTGGGGGCATGCACGTGCGCTTTCCTCCCGAGCTGCAGCAGTAGTGTCACGCTTCCTGTCACGTGGATCAAGGGATCTGTGGCTTTCCCTCGAGGCTGTCCCTCGAGGCTTTCCCACGAGGCTTTCCCACAGGGCTGTGCCACGTGCCACCTTGGTGGGAGTCGATCCTCGGCGTGAAAGACGAGCCGGTGAAGGGAAAAGAGGTTCCTCTGGAATGGACTGAGACATCTGGGGGACTCTTGGAATGGTGGCACGACCCTGGAGTTCCTCTCGCCGTTCCTGTTGAGAGGGCCTCCTCTTGAGATGCGACGGGAACGCCGGGAACTCTTTCCCGACGAAGCAGGGAAAGGATCCCTCATCTCGAGCTACGAGGAGGAAACGGGGCGCCTCTGGATGTGGGCGGGACCCTCGTGATTCCTCTCGAGTGGAGACGGCTATGTCGGGCAACTTCTTGATTTGCACCAAGGGTGTGAAGGACCCTTTCGAAGTTCCAGAGGTGAGGTGTGATCAGCCTCGAGACGCCTCAGCGGAAGTGGGCCTCATCTCGCCTGGAGGGGAGAACCTCCTGGATTTTCTCGAGTTGCGGCAGGTCTTCTCGAGTTACGACGGGGACCTCAGGGACCCGCTCTGGTGGCCTCAGGAAAGGCCAGTCCCCATGCGAGTTGCTAGGGGACCTCTCGGGATTCCTCTCCCGTCCATGCCGGGGCCTCAGTCCTTGTGTGGAGTCGGGGCCGGAACCTGAGGATTCCTCTCCAGTGTTGCCATGGATCTTTGGGTGCTTCTGAGTCTCCCCAGGGGAGTCAGGCCTCGTCTCGAGTGGGGGCATGCACGTGCGCTTTCCTCCCGAGCTGCAGCAGTAGTGTCACGCTTCCTGTCACGTGGATCAAGGGATCTGTGGCTTTCCCTCGAGGCTGTCCCTCGAGGCTTTCCCACGAGGCTTTCCCACAGGGCTGTGCCACGTGCCACCTTGGTGGGAGTCGATCCTCGGCGTGAAAGACGAGCCGGTTAAGGGAAAAGAGGTTCCTCTGGAATGGACTGAGACATCTGGGGGACTCTTGGAATGGTGGCACGACCCTGGAGTTCCTCTCGCCGTTCCTGTTGAGAGGGCCTCCTCTTGAGATGCGACGGGAACGCCGGGAACTCTTTCCCGACGAAGCAGGGAAAGGATCCCTCATCTCGAGCTACGAGGCGGAAACGGGGCTCCTCTGGATGTGGGCGGGACCCTCGTGATTCCTCTCGAGTGGAGACGGCTAGGTCGGGGAACTTCTTGATTTGCACCAAGGGTGTGAAAGACCCTTTCGAAGTTCCAGAGGTGAGGTGTGATCAGCCTCGAGACGCCTCAGCGGAAATGGGCCTCATCTCGCCTGGAGGGGAGAACCTCCTGGATTTTCTCCAGTTGCAGCAGGTCTTCTCGAGTTACGACGGGGACCTCAGGGACCCGCTCTGGTGGCCTCAGGAAAGGCCAGTCCCCATGCGAGTTGCTAGGGGACCTCTCGGGATTCCTCTCCCGTCCATGCCGGGGCCTCAGTCCTTGTGTGGAGTCGGGGCCGGAACCTGAGGATTCCTCTCCAGTGTTGCCATGGATCTTGGGGTGCTTCTGAGTCTCCCCAGGGGAGTCAGGCCTCGTCTCGAGTGGGGGCATGCACGTGCGCTTTCCTCCCGAGCTGCAGCAGTAGTGTCACGCTTCCTGTCACGTGGATCAAGGGATCTGTGGCTTTCCCTCGAGGCTGTCCCTCGAGGCTTTCCCACGAGGCTTTCCCACAGGGTTGTGCCACGTGCCACCTTGGTGGGAGTCGATCCTCGGAGTGAAAGACGAGCCGGTGAAGGGAAAAGAGGTTCCTCTGGAATGGATTGAGACATCTGGGGGACTCTTGAAATGGTGGCACGACCCTGGAGTTCCTCTCGCCGTTCTGTTGAGAGGGCCTCCTTTTGAGATGCGACGGGAACGCCGGGAACTCTTTCCCGACGAATCAGGGAAAGGATCCCTCATCTCGAGCTACGAGGCGGAAACGGGGCTCCTCTGGATGTGGGCGGGACCCTCGTGATTCCTCTCGAGTGGAGACGGCTAGGTCGGGGAACTTCTTGATTTGCACCAAGTGTGTGAAGGACCCTTTCGAAGTTCCAGAGGTGAGGTGTGATCAGCCTCGAGACGCCTTAGCGGAAATGGGCCTCATCTCGCCTGGAGGGGAGAACCTCCTGGATTTTCTCGAGTTGCGGCAGGTCTTCTCGAGTTACGACGGGGACCTCAGGGACCCGCTCTGGTGGCCTCAGGAAAGGCCAGTCCCCATGCGAGTTGCTAGGGGACCTCTCGGGATTCCTCTCCCGTCCATGCCGGGGCCTCAGTCCTTGTGTGGAGTCGGGGCCGGAACCTGAGGATTCCTCTCCAGTGTTGCCATGGATCTTGGGGTGCTTCTGAGTCTCCCCAGGGGAGTCAGGCCTCGTCTCGAGTGGGGGCATGCACGTGCGCTTTCCTCCCGAGCTGCAGCAGTAGTGTCACGCTTCCTGTCACGTGGATCAAGGGATCTGTGGCTTTCCCTCGAGGCTGTCCCTCGAGGCTTTCCCGCGAGGCTTTCCCACAGGGCTGTGCCACGTGCCACCTTGGTGGGAGTCGATCCTCGGCGTGAAAGACGAGCCGGTGAAGGGAAAAGAGGTTCCTCTGGAATGGACTGAGACATCTGGGGGACTCTTGGAATGGTGGCACGACCCTGGAGTTCCTCTCGCCGTTCCTGTTGAGAGGGCCTCCTCTTGAGATGCGACGGGAACGCCGGGAACTCTTTCCCGACGAAGCAGGGAAAGGATCCCTCATCTCGAGCTACGAGGCGGAAACGGGGCTCCTCTGGATGTGGGCGGGACCCTCGTGATTCCTCTCGAGTGGAGACGGCTAGGTCGGGGAACTTCTTGATTTGCACCAAGGGTGTGAAGGACCCTTTCGAAGTTCCAGAGGTGAGGTGTGATCAGCCTCGAGACGCCTCAGCGGAAATGGGCCTCATCTCGCCTGGAGGGGAGAACCTCCTGGATTTTCTCGAGTTGCGGCAGGTCTTCTCGAGTTACGACGGGGACCTCAGGGACCCGCTCTGGTGGCCTCAGGAAAGGCCAGTCCCCATGCGAGTTGCTAGGGGACCTCTCGGGATTCCTCTCCCGTCCATGCCGGGGCCTCAGTCCTTGTGTGGAGTCGGGGCCGGAACCTGAGGATTCCTCTCCAGTGTTGCCATGGATCTTGGGGTGCTTCTGAGTCTCCCCAGGGGAGTCAGGCCTCGTCTCGAGTGGGGGCATGCACGTGCGCTTTCCTCCCGAGCTGCAGCAGTAGTGTCACGCTTCCTGTCACGTGGATCAAGGGATCTGTGGCTTTCCCTCGAGGCTGTCCCTCGAGGCTTTCCCGCGAGGCTTTCCCACAGGGCTGTGCCACGTGCCACCTTGGTGGGAGTCGATCCTCGGCGTGAAAGACGAGCCGGTGAAGGGAAAAGAGGTTCCTCTGGAATGGACTGAGACATCTGGGGGACTCTTGGAATGGTGGCACGACCCTGGAGTTCCTCTCGCCGTTCCTGTTGAGAGGGCCTCCTCTTGAGATGCGACGGGAACGCCGGGAACTCTTTCCCGACGAAGCAGGGAAAGGATCCCTCATCTCGAGCTACGAGGCGGAAACGGGGCTCCTCTGGATGTGGGCGGGACCCTCGTGATTCCTCTCGAGTGGAGACGGCTAGGTCGGGGAACTTCTTGATTTGCACCAAGGGTGTGAAGGACCCTTTCGAAGTTCCAGAGGTGAGGTGTGATCAGCCTCGAGACGCCTCAGCGGAAATGGGCCTCATCTCGCCTGGAGGGGAGAACCTCCTGGATTTTCTCGAGTTGCGGCAGGTCTTCTCGAGTTACGACGGGGACCTCAGGGACCCGCTCTGGTGGCCTCAGGAAAGGCCAGTCCCCATGCGAGTTGCTAGGGGACCTCTCGGGATTCCTCTCCCGTCCATGCCGGGGCCTCAGTCCTTGTGTGGAGTCGGGGCCGGAACCTGAGGATTCCTCTCCAGTGTTGCCATGGATCTTGGGGTGCTTCTGAGTCTCCCCAGGGGAGTCAGGCCTCGTCTCGAGTGGGGGCATGCACGTGCGCTTTCCTCCCGAGCTGCAGCAGTAGTGTCACGCTTCCTGTCACGTGGATCAAGGGATCTGTGGCTTTCCCTCGAGGCTGTCCCTCGAGGCTTTCCCACAGGGCTGTGCCACGTGCCACCTTGGTGTGAGTCGATCCTCGGCGTGAAAGACGAGCCGGTGAAGGGAAAAGAGGTTCCTCTCGAATGGACTGAGACATCTGGGGGACTCTTGGAATGGTGGCACGACCCTGGAGTTCCTCTCGCCGTTCCTGTTGAGAGGGCCTCCTCTTGAGATGCGACGGGAACGCCGGGAACTCTTTCCCGACGAAGCAGGGAAAGGATCCCTCATCTCGAGCTACGAGGCGGAAACGGGGCTCCTCTGGATGTGGGCGGGACCCTCGTGATTCCTCTCGAGTGGAGACGGCTAGGTCGGGGAACTTCTTGATTTGCACCAAGGGTGTGAAGGACCCTTTCGAAGTTCCAGAGGTGAGGTGTGATCAGCCTCGAGACGCCTCAGCGGAAATGGGCCTCATCTCGCCTGGAGGGGAGAACCTCCTGGATTTTCTCGAGTTGCGGAAGGTCTTCTCGAGTTACGACGGCGACCTCAGGGACCCGCTCTGGTGGCCTCAGGAAAGGCCAGTCCCCATGCGAGTTGCTAGGGGACCTCTCGGGATTCCTCTCCCGTCCATGCCGGGGCCTCAGTCCTTGTGTGGAGTCGGGGCCGGAACCTGAGGATTCCTCTCCAGTGTTGCCATGGATCTTGGGGTGCTTCTGAGTCTCCCCAGGGGAGTCAGGCCTCGTCTCGAGTGGGGGCATGCACGTGCGCTTTCCTACCGAGCTGCAGCTGTAGTGTCACGCTTCCTGTCACGTGGATCAAGGGATCTGTGGCTTTCCCTCGAGGCTGACCCTCGAGGCTTTCCCACGAGGCTTTCCCACAGGGCTGTGCCACGTGCCACCTTGGTGTGAGTCGATCTTCAGCGTGAAAGACGAGCCGGTGAATGGAAAAGGGGTTCCTCTGGAATGGACTGAGACATCTGGGGGACTCTTGGAATGGTGGCACGACCCTGGAGTTCCTCTCGCCGTTCCTGTTGAGAGGGCCTCCTCTTGAGATGCGACGGGAACGCCGGGAACTCTTTCCCGACGAAGCAGGGAAAGGATCCCTCATCTCGAGCTACGAGGCGGAAACGGGGCTCCTCTGGATGTGGGCGGGACCCTCGTGATTCCTCTCGAGTGGAGACGGCTAGGTCGGGGAACTTCTTGATTTGCACCAAGGGTGTGAAGGACCCTTTCGAAGTTCCAGAGGTGAGGTGTGATCAGCCTCGAGACGCCTCAGCGGAAATGGGCCTCATCTCGCCTGGAGGGGAGAACCTCCTGGATTTTCTCGAGTTGCGGCAGGTCTTCTCGAGTTACGACGGCGACCTCAGGGACCCGCTCTGGTGGCCTCAGGAAAGGCCAGTCCCCATGCGAGTTGATAGGGGACCTCTCGGGATTCCTCTCCCGTCCATGCCGGGGCCTCAGTCCTTGTGTGGAGTCGGGGCCGGAACCTGAGGATTCCTCTCCAGTGTTGCCATGGATCTTGGGGTGCTTCTGAGTCTCCCCAGGGGAGTCAGGCCTCGTCTCGAGTGGGGGCATGCACGTGCGCTTTCCTCCCGAGCTGCAGCAGTAGTGTCATGCTTCCTGTCACGTGGATCAAGGGATCTCTGGCTTTCCCTCGAGGCTGTCCCTCGAGGCTTTCCCACGAGGCTTTCCCACAGGGCTGTGCCACGTGCCACCTTGGTGTGAGTCGATCCTCGGCGTGAAAGACGAGCCGGTGAAGGGAAAAGAGGTTCCTCTGGAATGGACTGAGACATCTGGGGGACTCTTGGAATGGTGGCACGACCCTGGAGTTCCTCTCGCCGTTCCTGTTGAGAGGGCCTCCTCTTGAGATGCGACGGGAACGCCGGGAACTCTTTCCCGACGAAGCAGGGAAAGGATCCCTCATCTCGAGCTACGAGGCGGAAACGGGGCTCCTCTGGATGTGGGCGGGACCCTCGTGATTCCTCTCGAGTGGAGACGGCTAGGTCGGGGAACTTCTTGATTTGCACCAAGGGTGTGAAGGACCCTTTCGAAGTTCCAGAGGTGAGGTGTGATCAGCCTCGAGACGCCTCAGCGGAAATGGGCCTCATCTCGCCTGGAGGGGAGAACCTCCTGGATTTTCTTGAGTTGCGGCAGGTCTTCTCGAGTTACGACGGGGACCTCAGGGACCCGCTCTGGTGGCCTCAGGAAAGGCCAGTCCCCATGCGAGTTGCTAGGGGACCTCTCGGGATTCCTCTCCCGTCCATGCCGGGGCCTCAGTCCTTGTGTGGAGTCGGGGCCGGAACCTGAGGATTCCTCTCCAGTGTTGCCATGGATCTTGGGGTGCTTCTGAGTCTCCCCAGGGGAGTCAGGCCTCGTCTCGAGTGGGGGCATGCACGTGCGCTTTCCTCCCGAGCTGCAGCAGTAGTGTCACGCTTCCTGTCACGTGGATCAAGGGATCTGTGGCTTTCCCTCGAGGCTGTCCCTCGAGGCTTTCCCGCGAGGCTTTCCCACAGGGCTGTGCCACGTGCCACCTTGGTGGGAGTCGATCCTCGGCGTGAAAGACGAGCCGGTGAAGGGAAAAGAGGTTCCTCTGGAATGGACTGAGACATCTGGGGGACTCTTGGAATGGTGGCACGACCCTGGAGTTCCTCTCGCCGTTCCTGTTGAGAGGGCCTCCTCTTGAGATGCGACGGGAACGCCGGGAACTCTTTCCCGACGAAGCAGGGAAAGGATCCCTCATCTCGAGCTACGAGGCGGAAACGGGGCTCCTCTGGATGTGGGCGGGACCCTCGTGATTCCTCTCGAGTGGAGACGGCTAGGTCGGGGAACTTCTTGATTTGCACCAAGGGTGTGAAGGACCCTTTCGAAGTTCCAGAGGTGAGGTGTGATCAGCCTCGAGACGCCTCAGCGGAAATGGGCCTCATCTCGCCTGGAGGGGAGAACCTCCTGGATTTTCTCGAGTTGCGGCAGGTCTTCTCGAGTTACGACGGGGACCTCAGGGACCCGCTCTGGTGGCCTCAGGAAAGGCCAGTCCCCATGCGAGTTGCTAGGGGACCTCTCGGGATTCCTCTCCCATCCATGCCGGGGCCTCAGTCCTTGTGTGGAGTCGGGGCCGGAACCTGAGGATTCCTCTCCAGTGTTGCCATGGATCTTGGGGTGCTTCTGAGTCTCCCCAGGGGAGTCAGGCCTCGTCTCGAGTGGGGGCATGCACGTGCGCTTTCCTCCCGAGCTGCAGCAGTAGTGTCACGCTTCCTGTCACGTGGATCAAGGGATCTGTGGCTTTCCCTCGAGGCTGTCCCTCGAGGCTTTCCCACGAGGCTTTCCCACAGGGCTGTGCCACGTGCCACCTTGGTGGGAGTCGATCCTCGACGTGAAAGACGAGCCGGTGAAGGGAAAAGAGGTTCCTCTGGAATGGACTGAGACATCTGGGGGACTCTTGGAATGGTGGCACGACCCTGGAGTTCCTCTCGCCGTTCCTGTTGAGAGGGCCTCCTCTTGAGATGCGACGGGAACGCCGGGAACTCTTTCCCGACGAAGCAGGGAAAGGATCCCTCATCTCGAGCTACGAGGCGGAAACGGGGCTCCTCTGAATGTGGGCGGGACCCTCGTGATTCCTCTCGAGTGGAGACGGCTGGGTCGGGGAACTTCTTGATTTGCACCAAGGGTGTGAAGGACCCTTTCGAAGTTCCAGAGGTGAGGTGTGATCAGCCTCGAGAAGCCTCAGCGGAAATGGGCCTCATCTCGCCTGGAGGGGAGAACCTCCTGGATTTTCTCGAGTTGCGGCAGGTCTTCTCGAGTTACGACGGGGACCTCAGGGACCCGCTCTGGTGGCCTCAGGAAAGGCCAGTCCCCATGCGAGTTGCTAGGGGACCTCTCGGGATTCCTCTCCCGTCCATGCCGGGGCCTCAGTCCTTGTGTGGAGTCGGGGCCGGAACCTGAGGATTCCTCTCCAGTGTTGCCATGGATCTTGGGGTGCTTCTGAGTCTCCCCAGGGGAGTCAGGCCTCGTCTCGAGTGGGGGCATGCACGTGCGCTTTCCTCCCGAGCTGCAGCAGTAGTGTCACGCTTCCTGTCACGTGGATCAAGGGATCTGTGGCTTTCCCTCGAGGCTGTCCCTCGAGGCTTTCCCACGAGGCTTTCCCACAGGGCTGTGCCACGTGCCACCTTGGTGGGAGTCGATCCTCGGCGTGAAAGACGAGCCGGTGAAGGGAAAAGAGGTTCCTCTGGAATGGACTGAGACATCTGGGGGACTCTTGGAATGGTGGCACGACCCTGGAGTTCCTCTCGCCGTTCCTGTTGAGAGGGCCTCCTCTTGAGATGCGACGGGAACGCCGGGAACTCTTTCCCGACGAAGCAGGGAAAGGATCCCTCATCTCGAGCTACGAGGAGGAAACGGGGCGCCTCTGGATGTGGGCGGGACCCTCGTGATTCCTCTCGAGTGGAGACGGCTATGTCGGGCAACTTCTTGATTTGCACCAAGGGTGTGAAGGACCCTTTCGAAGTTCCAGAGGTGAGGTGTGATCAGCCTCGAGACGCCTCAGCGGAAGTGGGCCTCATCTCGCCTGGAGGGGAGAACCTCCTGGATTTTCTCGAGTTGCGGCACGTCTTCTCGAGTTACGACGGGGACCTCAGGGACCCGCTCTGGTGGCCTCAGGAAAGGCCAGTCCCCATGCGAGTTGCTAGGGGACCTCTCGGGATTCCTCTCCCGTCCATGCCGGGGCCTCAGTCCTTGTGTGGAGTCGGGGCCGGAACCTGAGGATTCCTCTCCAGTGTTGCCATGGATCTTGGGGTGCTTCTGAGTCTCCCCAGGGGAGTCAGGCCTCGTCTCGAGTGGGGGCATGCACGTGCGCTTTCCTCCCGAGCTGCAGCAGTAGTGTCACGCTTCCTGTCACGTGGATCAAGGGATCTGTGGCTTTCCCTCGAGGCTGTCCCTCGAGGCTTTCCCACGAGGCTTTCCCACAGGGCTGTGCCACGTGCCACCTTGGTGGGAGTCGATCCTCGGCGTGAAAGACGAGCCGGTTAAGGGAAAAGAGGTTCCTCTGGAATGGACTGAGACATCTGGGGGACTCTTGGAATGGTGGCACGACCCTGGAGTTCCTCTCGCCGTTCCTGTTGAGAGGGCCTCCTCTTGAGATGCGACGGGAACGCCGGGAACTCTTTCCCGACGAAGCAGGGAAAGGATCCCTCATCTCGAGCTACGAGGCGGAAACGGGGCTCCTCTGGATGTGGGCGGGACCCTCGTGATTCCTCTCGAGTGGAGACGGCTAGGTCGGGGAACTTCTTGATTTGCACCAAGGGTGTGAAAGACCCTTTCGAAGTTCCAGAGGTGAGGTGTGATCAGCCTCGAGACGCCTCAGCGGAAATGGGCCTCATCTCGCCTGGAGGGGAGAACCTCCTGGATTTTCTCCAGTTGCGGCAGGTCTTCTCGAGTTACGACGGGGACCTCAGGGACCCGCTCTGGTGGCCTCAGGAAAGGCCAGTCCCCATGCGAGTTGCTAGGGGACCTCTCGGGATTCCTCTCCCGTCCATGCCGGGGCCTCAGTCCTTGTGTGGAGTCGGGGCCGGAACCTGAGGATTCCTCTCCAGTGTTGCCATGGATCTTGGGGTGCTTCTGAGTCTCCCCAGGGGAGTCAGGCCTCGTCTCGAGTGGGGGCATGCACGTGCGCTTTCCTCCCGAGCTGCAGCAGTAGTGTCACGCTTCCTGTCACGTGGATCAAGGGATCTGTGGCTTTCCCTCGAGGCTGTCCCTCGAGGCTTTCCCACGAGGCTTTCCCACAGGGTTGTGCCACGTGCCACCTTGGTGGGAGTCGATCCTCGGAGTGAAAGACGAGCCGGTGAAGGGAAAAGAGGTTCCTCTGGAATGGATTGAGACATCTGGGGGACTCTTGAAATGGTGGCACGACCCTGGAGTTCCTCTCGCCGTTCTGTTGAGAGGGCCTCCTTTTGAGATGCGACGGGAACGCCGGGAACTCTTTCCCGACGAATCAGGGAAAGGATCCCTCATCTCGAGCTACGAGGCGGAAACGGGGCTCCTCTGGATGTGGGCGGGACCCTCGTGATTCCTCTCGAGTGGAGACGGCTAGGTCGGGGAACTTCTTGATTTGCATCAAGTGTGTGAAGGACCCTTTCGAAGTTCCAGAGGTGAGGTGTGATCAGCCTCGAGACGCCTCAGCGGAAATGGGCCTCATCTCGCCTGGAGGGGAGAACCTCCTGGATTTTCTCGAGTTGCGGCAGGTCTTCTCGAGTTACGACGGGGACCTCAGGGACCCGCTCTGGTGGCCTCAGGAAAGGCCAGTCCCCATGCGAGTTGCTAGGGGACCTCTCGGGATTCCTCTCCCGTCCATGCCGGGGCCTCAGTCCTTGTGTGGAGTCGGGGCCGGAACCTGAGGATTCCTCTCCAGTGTTGCCATGGATCTTGGGGTGCTTCTGAGTCTCCCCAGGGGAGTCAGGCCTCGTCTCGAGTGGGGGCATGCACGTGCGCTTTCCTCCCGAGCTGCAGCAGTAGTGTCACGCTTCCTGTCACGTGGATCAAGGGATCTGTGGCTTTCCCTCGAGGCTGTCCCTCGAGGCTTTCCCACGAGGCTTTCCCACAGGGCTGTGCCACGTGCCACCTTGGTGTGAGTCGATCCTCGGCGTGAAAGACGAGCCGGTGAAGGGAAAAGAGGTTCCTCTGGAATGGACTGAGACATCTGGGGGACTCTTGGAATGGTGGCACGACCCTGGAGTTCCTCTCGCCGTTCCTGTTGAGAGGGCCTCCTCTTGAGATGCGACGGGAAC